>NC_067490.1:18407119-18512119 GCF_947179515.1 Apodemus sylvaticus | reverse complement strand
AAATGTACTAAGGTTGGGCATAGTGAAGACCCAGACACTGCCAACTATGGCTTCAAATATCTCATCTTTTAGGCTGATTTATTTTAGGTATTTTAACAACAAAATAATAAAACAGGGGCTGGGAGGTGGCTCAGTCAGTGCAATGGTTGCTATGTAAACATAATGACCTGAGTTCGATCCATACTACAAAAGGCTGGATGTGGTCTCTCACACACACCTGCTACCTTAGAGCTGGGAAGGCAGAGATGGGGGTCTCTGGGCTTACTGGCCAATCCATCCAGCCTAAATGGGTAAGTTTAAAGTCATTCCAGTTTAAATGAGAGGGACATGTTCAGAAAATATAGTGGAGAATGACTGTCAACACCTAGTCATCACACACACACACACACACACACACACAGAGAGAGAGAGAGAGAGAGAGAGAGAGAGAGAGAGAGAGAGAGAGAAAGAGAGAGAAATTGGAAGGGCAGGGGGCAAAAGCAACTTAATGTAGTCATTCATAAAGTCTAGACTTAGAATGATCAAATATTTCTCAATCTATTCTAACATATATATACATATATATACATAATACATACACACACATATGTATGTATGTATGTATGTATGTATGTATCCAAGTAGCAGTAACTTACCTTATCATTTGGAATTCTATTCCAGGCTGTCTGGGGCACACAGAACTGAAATCCTCCATGACCAGTGATGTCCAGAGCCCTTTTATATTATTAGTTGGCTGTGTTTGTGTCTTCCTTAGGAAATTGTCAAGGTCTTCATGCTTATGTTATTTTTAATTAAGTGGCGTTCTCACTTTCTACTGCCTGTGAGCTTCTTGGGTGCTGCCGCCATTATTGTGAGCTACATTCCTTCTACACCTAATTTGTTAAGAGTTTTTAATAAAATAATGTTGAATACTACTGCCAAATGCCCTTCCGTGTCTCTTGAGTTGTTTGTATGACTTCTTTCTTTATTGTATTAACATTAATGTCAATTATTAATATTTATTACTTTCATCTCTTGTGACTCCCTGGCGTCTTGGGGTTAAATCCAACTTGATCACAATATGAAATCCTTCTGCTCTCCTTTGAATGTGAAATATTCCCTACAGATAATGTTGTCGAATACCAATGTGGTTCCCAGATGGTGACTCAGTTTCTAAACTCTATGGGCTACTTCAGATGTGATGCATAGCTCCCGTCAAAGTGGCAGATGTAAGTCACTGTGCAGACCTTAGAGGCTGTACCCATCCTCAGACCCACCTGAAACTCTGCTTCCCCATCAGCCAAAAAGTACATATCTGCAACTATATGCTCCCATGACTATAGACAAAGCTGCCCTGGCCACTTAGCCTTTCCCATCATGGTGGACTGTACTACCTAAAACCGTAAGCCAAAATAAATCCTCCTTCCCTTAAGTTACTTCCATGAGGTGTCCTGTTACATGGACAAGAACCCCAACCACTGTACCTGCTACAGTGATGCTGAATTTAGTTTGTTAAAGTTTTGTTAGAAATTTTAGTATATGTATTCATCCAAAAAATGACCTATAATTTTTGTTTTGGTTTTTTGGTTTCTCTGTATAGCCCTGGCTGTCCTGGAACTCACTCTGTAGACCAGGCTGGCCTTGAACTCAGAAATCTGTCTGCCTCTGCCTCCCAAGTGCTGGGATTACAGGCATGCGCCATCACTACCCGGCTGACTTACAATTTTCTTTTCTGGTGCTGCCTTTATCATGCTTTGATATGTGACTGGTATTGGTCTCATACAATACTCAGGCAAATGCAAAAATCACAATAAAATCTAGTCTTTCATTTGCTAATGTGGCTGAGTATCAAAGACAGACAGTAAGTGTTTGGTAAGAGGGACTTGGATAATGTTGACAGGAACATAAATTGATGCATTCACTATTTTCTTACAAAGCATGGAAATTCCTCAAAAAATTAAAAATATAGGGTTTGAGAAGTGGTTCCTTGGTTAAGAGCATTTGCTGCTCTGTGGAGTACCCAGTTCCCAGCATCCACATGGTGGCTCACAATCATCTGTCACTCCAGTTTTATGGGATCTAGTGCAATCTTCTGGCCATATTGGGTACTGCATGCATGTGCCATCTATACACACACACACACACACACGCAAATATGCATACATACACATATATATACATACATACATACATATATACATATATGTATACACACACATATGCACAGGCAAGCACTCATACACAAAGTAAAAATAAATGTTTTAATTTTAAAACTTATCTCCCATATGTTCCAGAAAAACCACATCTAGGTGAAGCCAAGGTTATAAATGGATATTTAACACACACACACACACACACACACACCGCTCATTGTAGTATTAGTCACAACAGCTAAGATATAACAATAAACTATGCTCCATCATCAAATAAGCAAAATGTGGCATGTGTTACTGTAGTGGCTATTCCTGGTTGTCAACTTGACTATATCTGGAATGAACTACAGTCTAGAATTGGAAGGCTCACCTAGGATCCTAATTTGGAGGCTCAGAGATTTAAGTTTCTGACCTGGATCTTGGCATGGAGACCTTGAAGCATAGTGGCTAAGACAAGGAGATCTCTGAGTTCAAGACCATTTGGGAGTAAAGGCATGGATGCACACACCTTTAATCTGGGCCACACCCTCTGCTGGAGACCCACACACCAATAATCTGGGCCACACCCTCTGTTGGAGACCTACAGCCTTTAATCTGGGCTACACCCTCTGCTGGAGATTTATAAGGACGTTGGAAGAAGGAAGATTCTCTCTCATTCTTCCTTGCTTGCTTGCCTCATGGGACTGAGAAACTGCTAGATCCTTGGACTTCCAGCCACAGCTGCTGCTGACCATTGTTGGGGAGTTGGACTATAGACTGTAAGTCACTGACAAATTCCCTAACTATATAAAGACTATCCATACGTTCTGTGACTCTAGAGAACCCAAACTAATACAGTTACGAAATACTACTTATACATAAAAGACAGGGAAATCCTGCCAGTATCGTAAAACAGACTAAACTAGGGGGCATTATAGTAAGCAGTATAAGCCAAACAGAACAAAAACAGATGGTGCTGTGGTTTTAATATGCAATGTCCACCACAGGTTCATTCATTGGGAGTTTAATTACCAGCTGTTGGGGTTGGGAGAAGCAATTAGATCCTAAAGTCCTGACCTCATCAACAGATTAACCCCTTGATGGATTCATAATATGGAGACTCTCTTAAAGGTTGTAAAAAGGACGGTGTGCCTATTAATTTTGTCTGTGATTGGCTCTGGAAGCAACTAAGAGACATGCTCTGGCCTATGATGGTGTTTCTTGGAGGGATCAACTGAGGGAAAAAAACATCCCACTCCCCGGGTGTGTGGGACCTGATGTGAAGTTGTTGCTTTCGCCTGACTGCCTTCACTGCCTGCTGGCCAGGACAGCTACTCCGAAGCTACCATCCTTCCCCCAGGGAATCCCCAGGCCTTTATCTCCAGATCAGGATGACTTGGGTATCCAGTCTCCAGGACCCAGAAGCTAGTGTCTCAGGCTCTCCAGCAGAAGGGTGATCATTACCGGGCTAGCCTTGACTGTGTAAGCCACTCTAGTAAATTCCCAGTGTAATTTTTATTCATTCAATAATGTTTGTTCTGTTGGGGAACACTGACTAATGAATTTCTAGGGACTGTCACTGGGGCCTATGCCCTACCTTTTCCCATGTGATATCTGTGCTGCCCAGATACCACGATCAGTATGGCTTCTCTCAGCTGCCTCCTCCTTGTCATGATGAAACCTGTGGGAAAATGAAATGCTTCCCCCCCTCAGGCTGTGTTCCTCAGATATTTCATTATAATAGCAGTAAAAATCTGACCCAAAATGTCTTTAAAACCTGAACATGGGTCTGGAGAGATAGTTCAGTGGTTAAGAGCACTGGCTCTTCTTCCAGAGGTCTTGAGTTTAATTCCCAGCAACCGCATGATGGTTCACAATGGTCTTAGTTTCTGGAGAATACAAGACCCTCTTTTGACCTCTGTGGGTACTGTATGCATATGGTTCACAGACATCCATGGAGACAAAACACACCACAGACAAAATAAAACTGAATAAATACTATATGTGTGTATGTGAATATATATGAATATGTATGCATAATATCTATAAATATATATGAACTTATAGAATAAAAAAACATGACAGTAATTGTCAGGGAATATGGAATAGAGGGAATGGGGAGACATTGGCTATACACATCCAAGTTATGAAATAGGTAAATTTGGAGACTCTGCTATTCAATTTGATGGCTAACAATCTACTTTATACCTGAAATTTGTTTTAAAAAGTAAGTCAGGAAAATGTATTGATTGTGAGGTGATTGGTGCTAATTGACTTGATTGTAGTAATCATTTCATACCGTAGCTATCATACTGTGTGCTGGATTATAAACAAATCTTATTTGTCAAGAAAAATAATAACGAATGTGTGAGGCCCTTATTCGATCGCCAGCAATGAGCTAAGCAACAAAAAAATAGCACTGTAGCACACGCATTATTCATTACCATGCTTTACACCATTAGGAAATGTGTAACGAGTCACTGACCTTAGAAAGAACCATATGCTCCAAGGATTGCAGATAATTAACTTGTTAAAAATTTTTTTTTCTTAAAATTAACCATTGGTCATGTTGTGAGCCGTTTGCCCATGGTTGAATAGAGGACAGAAATAATGGTGCTTACAACACAAAGTCCTATGCATCGACTCCTTTCGTTAAAATGAGCTCAGAGTCCCCATTAGCAGACCTAAATCAGGCCATCACCAAAGCAAATAAGGTAGTTGTAAAGAAAATGTCATTATTCCTGTTTTTATGTGTAGTGTGAACTCTAAGAATGCACCATGTAAAACTATTCTTCTGGACCTTAAAGGAAATACTTTAAAACTAATAGTTAGGCAGATTTCATCCTCAAAGTGGGTCTGGCCATGCTTGAGATGCAGTCACTACTTAGGGCAATCACTACAGCACACAGTGAAATGACCAAAATCTGCTACCTTTTTGGAGGTCATTCCCAAGTGCAGGTGTTAGAGAAGGCGGTAGGGTAGCCAACTTTCAGAGGAAAGTAGAAGAACAAAAGACAAGACCATGAAAACGCACATGGCCATGATGTATCTAGACCCAACCCTTGAACCACCTTCCAGATGTGATGATTTCCCAGTGGCCAATAATCCAGATGTAAAAGTTTACATTTACACATGTGTCAAGTTTCCTTCAGGGGGAATAATCTTGAGCTCTGAGATAAATCCTTTGTTCATAAAGACTGGGTTTCACGAGAATAATAGTAAGAGCTAGCCTACATTTGTCTTGGGGTTTTCAGTCCTTCTGAGAACCACACAATATCTCATTTCCTCATAGACTTGGGACTGCATGGCTTAATGTTGCCCAATGGAGTGTGATTGGGATTAATGGACTTCACTTCTCAAAGACGAAGAATGAAAATGTCCCTTATAATTCCCTTCCTCCATTGCAGCAACCAAGGAGGAGATATATTGACTGAGGTTGCAAGACCCCAAGATGAAAAGATCTCAAGTCAACTAGTCACTTCAAAGATGTTCACCTCTGGGAGAAGTCTCTCAGATTGACTGGGTCTTTGTGTGAAAAAGAAATGAACTTTTACTGTGCTACCATTGTGAAAGTGTCCATTCCTTTACCATAACTGAACCTTTCCTAATTGATATCTCTTTCTAAAACATGGGCTGAGACAACTAGTTATTCCCTCAGAGACCTTGCTTAGTAAATTACCATGAGGCTGCTTTAAAACCACACAGGGGGAAAAGTGAGTTAAAATAGTCCAAAATGGCATCAAAATTTAGACTATTTTTTCAATCCTCCAGATTGTTCTACCTTACAGATTTTTTTCACAAAATAAAAGCAGAAAAGTTAAATGTCTTTCTCAGCCCCAACATACATTCTTTCCAGAAAAGATTTGACCATGGAGGTTTTGGGTTTGGTTTGGTTTGGTTTGAAGGACATTCTATTGTCTAATCACTGTTCTGTTGCTGTGAAGAGACACCATAAACAAGGCAACCCATGAAAGGGAGCATTTAATTTGGAAATTACTTACAGTTATCATCACGGCAGAGAGCATGGGCACACACATCTCCATGCACAGTGCTGGAAAAGTAGCTGAGAGCTTCATCCAGATCTTTAGGCCAAGAGAAAGAGAGACTGAGCTTAGTATGGGCATTTAAAACCAAACAGTCTACCCCCCAGTGACATTATTCCAACAAGGCCATACCGCCTAATCCTTCTAATCCTTTCAAATAGTGCCACTAACTGGTGACTAAGCATTCAAATATATGAGCCTATGGGGGTCATTCTTACTCAAACCACCACAGTGATTTTGTGTTTGAGAATGAAAATTTGTACCATAACCTGAGATTTGAAATTAAAAACAAAACAAAACAACAAAAGAAAATCCCTTAGTTCCGTGTTCTAAAATATTTGTAGAAAGTATCAAATTAAAAAAATCTTTGGAGGCTGGGGCTGGAAAGATGGATCAACATTAGGAGCACTTACTGAACCCCTGGTTTTCAGTCCCCACATGGTAGCTAGAGCTCCAGTTCCAGGGAATTAGGGCTTGCCCTCTGTGGGTGGTATCACTCCTTAGGCTGCTAGTCCTGGTTAATACAAGCAAGCTAACTAAAAGGAGCCTATGAGCGAATCAGGAAACAATATTCCTCTGTGGTTTCTACTTCTAGTTCCTTATTGTGGGGAATATGAAAAAGAATCCAGCACGTTCCCACACGAGTGTGGACACTGGCATGTTCTTGCCAAGCTGATCTCCCCAGCTTGCCTCCACTGCACTGATCCCTGCGTTCCCAGCTCCCATGCACTTGTCCCTGAAGCCACTAGTTCTTCCTCAGCCATAAACCCATGTAGTCAGTGATCCCACGTTCCATTAACTAAATGGAACCGCCAACCTCCTGGTTGCCTAACACAATACACAGTAACCTGGTAGAATCATGACTCTTCGAGCTTAATTAACCAATCAGATTTATATATCAATAATATAACAACTTCCCAGCACTCTGGGAGGCAGAGGCAGGCATATCTCTGAGTTCAAGGCCAGCCTGGTCTACAGAGTGAGTTCCAGGACAGCCAGGGCTACACAGAGAAACCCTGTCTCGAAAAAACCAAATCCAAAAAACCAAAATAATAATAATAATAATAATAAATATAGCAACTTATAAGACGCCAATACAACAATATTAGAGCCAATTGATAATGATAAAAACTTTATCCCAATATTTCCAACCTTGTGAAATCATAACTACATGTGGCTGTTAAAACCACGTGGGATCAGGATCTTCTTCCTCTCCATCTGCCTCCATCTTGGCTTTTTTTTTTTTTCTCCCTGAGACACTCTGTCTCTGCAACTCTTAGCTCCACCTCCCTTTTCTTGTCAAATCACAGGCCTCCCACTGCCCTAGTGTGCTTGGACAGGGAAAATTCTGTAACAGTTTCTGCCCAGATTTCCATCCATGATAAACTGTGACCTGGAAGCTTCAATAAACCCTTTCGTGCCCTAAATAGCATTTGGCCATAATGTTTTATCACAGCTCCAGAACAGAACAGAATAGCATGAGACATTGCAAACAGACAGGCCAGGGCCAGGGATAAGCATCCGCCTTTGCAGTGAAAATGAGTGGATTATTTACTGCAGTGATGAGAGACCACAGCCATTCTTGCAAGGCCTGTCCCTACACTAAGAGAGTTAAATCATTAGTGCAGCTGAAGCCATACTTTAAGAGAAGCGGTCCAACTGTAACATAAGCTTTTCAAAGGGCAAGAAATACATTTCTCCCCGTGATGATTGTGGAGAAAGCATCAAGAACAGTATGAATACATTAGGTAGAAAGGCCACCAGCTCCCCAAGCAATTACTCCATCCCAGGAAATACTAGAATGCCAGGAGAGAAAGGATCAGATTTTAACTTGCTGGTACTTAGTGGTATTTATAGGTCCATCTGTTCAGGCTTGGGTTAGCTCCCACGGTCAAATATCCCTCTCATATTGACACTCTCAGGTTAAGTCTCTAGAATTCCACATGGCCGCTGCAGTAAATCACAGGCTCCGCCCTTGCAACACACAAAGCATGCTTTAGGTGGAAAATTAAAACATCAGCACCATAAAATAATCTATCGGGCACCACGGACCGAGCAAGTCATACAAAGACAACCTTTATAATCAAAGGCTTGTCTTCTTTTATGGAAAGGAAAATAGATGATGCCCACGTGTACACAAACCATCTGTTCAGACTTTCTGGAGATGGGATCTGACCACTCAGTGTTTTCCTTTGTAATAAAGAAGGCACGGTACGGTTACAAAAAAAAAAAAAAAAAAAAACAGACTTTGAGACTTTGTTAATATGAAAATGAAACACCTGAGTTTGGCTATAGAATTTTCAAACTGCATTTGTACAAACTATAAATAAACCTCCAAATGCCTTTTGGCACATTTCCATGATACAGCTGCCAGGAATGAGAGAAAAATATCAAAGTTACAGAAGTAAGACCATAACCAAATACCACCAGTTTTCACCGCTAAGTCAGGGCATAACCCCTAATGTTCTCTGACTTATGAGGAAGGATGGTAAGAAGTGCAGTTAATATGCTTAAAACCCAAGTCTAGGGCAAGGCATTGGAATGTGTATGGAAATGCAGGAACTGGAGTGACTTCCAGAATAAATAGAATTATTCTAGAAGTGCAGAGGAAAAGCATTCAATGTATCTTTTTTATTCTACAAATGTGTTTTCATTTAACTGAAACCTCTTTTTATTAAAATGATTTTATTTATTCAATTTTCATTCCATTCTCAGCCCCCCCCCGCCCCCGTCTTCTCCCAATGCCCCCTCGTGCAGATCCTTCCCCCATTCCACCCTTCCCTCTCCTTTAAGAAGGAGGAGATCCCGCTGGGTGTTAGCCCCACACTATCCTGCCCACCCCCTCCCGCCCCCACACATTTAGTCACTCCAGGACTAGGTGCTTCCTCTCCCACTGAAGCCAGACAAGGAGGATCGTTTGGGGGGGGAACAGGCTTCACAGGCAGGCACAGCCCCTGCTCCAGTTGGTGGGGGACGTGTATAAAGACCAAGCTTCTCATCTGCTAACACATGTGCAGGGGGCCTAGGTCTAGCCTGTGCTCACTCTTTGGTTGGTGGTTCAGACTCTAGGAGCTTCCCAGGGTCTAGTTAAGTTGACTCTGTTGGTTTTCCTGTGGAGTCTCTATCCTCTTCAGGTCCCTCAGTCCTTCTCCCAACTCTTCCATAAGGCTCCCCAAGCTCTGTCTAAATTTTGACTGTTGGTCTCTGCATCTCTTTCCATTGGTTACTGGGAGGAACCCCTCAGAGAACCCTGAGTAAAGGAAAGTTATGGTTTAAAGAACCCTCAGATCTTCAACCATGGAAATACCATGTGAGTAAAAGAATCAAATCCACTACACAGCCGTCACTGTTCTAGTAAGTCCTATTTTAATAACTATCTCCAGAAATTAGGCTCCCTTGACACATTTCTACCAGACCGTTAGACATCATTGCTAATTAGTAACGGACATCCAGACAAACTAGTTTGAGTGATTCTATTCCTTTTCTACTGGTATTTTTATCTTTCATTATGACCATCTGGGACCATCCCACATGATAATATCCTTGAACATTTACATTCTGATTGGGAACATAGTGCCCGGCAGTGGGTTAGCAGTGAGATAATATCTGAAAGTCCCAAGGAGAAGTAGAGGATCCCTTTGTCACATCCCTTTCACAAAGTAAGCCAATATCCAGAGACAATCTTGTTTTCACCATGACTGCCATGTTGGGTAGAAACACTTGGGAAATCTGAACATAATGAGGCCCTCGGGCATCCATCCCTGAGCCTCAGCCGCCTCCTCCTTCCCACACTGAGCTTTAGCTGGTTTCCCTTTCAACCTGCAACTTTTCCCAAATGGTGACATTTATCTAAGAACAGAACTGGTCTGCTCTACTATGCTGATATTCATTGTGCAATGAATAATAGGATGTGTGTGGCTGAGCATACTGGTTTTAAAGGGTGCAGAATAGGGAATTTCTGAGAGCTAGACAAACCTGAGATAAATGTTTTTATGTGTGAGACATGAGAACAATGCAACCAGGTTCCAATGTCACCTCACACGCCATGTTCTCTGCAGTAGGGTTAGATATAACCAGATATGGAGATTTTAAGCTAATTATAGATTATTAGAAAGCTGCACTGTAATTGAAAATAAGAGTAGCAGAGTAACCCAAAATCCCTAAGGAGTTCCCCAAATCATGTGATTTTCAAATTTCAGTCTCCACTGCTGTGGTGGTTTGAATGAAAATGGCCCCTATATTTGAATGTGTGGTCCCTAACTGATGAACTATTTGGAAAAGATTAGGAGGCGTGGCCTTGTTGAAGGGGCATTCACTGGGGGCAGGGTTTGGTGTCTCAAAAGCCTGTGCCAGGCCCAATCTCTCTCTCTCTCTCTCTCTCTCTCTCTCTCTATATATATATATATATATATATATATATATATATATATATATATATATAATATTATAATATAATATATAATATAATATATATTTCTCTCTATCTGTCTCTCTCTCTTCTGCCCAGCCATTGGGTGATCAGCATTTATTGACAAGGCAGAGAATAAATGGGGAATTCTCATGGACAACAAAAGCCAACAGAGTCACTAAAGAGTCCCTGGGTCAATTTGTGCATCACGAAACTACCAGAGAGTCTTAATCACAGCAATGGCTGGCTATTCACATAACCCTGGAGAAGAGAGGAAGGGGTCAGGCCTCATGAGCCTCCTCAAGCCCCCTTGAAACTCTGTGAGGGGAAGTAAGAAGACCCAGGCTCCCGGAGACTTTGTTTTCACGATCACACCACTCTGATTCAAGATGGCACCAGTATCACATCCAACCATTTCTCAGAGAAAATAGAAACATGCCTGGAGATGTAGTTCAATGGTAGAGTGCTTGTCCAGCATGGACTACCACCAAACAAACAAACAAAACATGGGCAAGGGGATGAAAATTAATTTGGGAAGGCACAGGACCATGGGCTCTTTCAGAATAGGGACAGCCATGGTTTTTCTGGAAGGAAAAAAAAATTGGAACAGATGGCCGCAGACGCCAGGCTGCAATGGCCTGAGGACTGAAGAAGCTGGAGAAGCCAGAGAAACTACTGCAAGGTGTGAGAGGCCCTTGGTTGAAAAGTATGCAGAGACCAATGGCAACTTTGTATCCTGTCGGAGAGCAGTGGGAGGCCGCTGCTTGTTCCTTAGGGCAGAGGGTCAACAGGAGTTAATACTATAGTTTCGATAAGTTACTCTACCAGACATCCAACCTGCAACTGGAGGACAGAGAGCATGTAGCCAAGGACAGCTATGAATGCAGCCCAGCATAGAATCACAGACCTACTTGCAACATTAGAGAGTTTGGGGTATCTCTGTTGTGTGGCACCTGAGATGAACTTTGTAGTGGACACCTGTTGCGATGTCTGAAGGTTAGACACACCTAACTGTGTGATGCAGGCATAACTAACCACCAGGACATGAGCAAGAGTAAGAAAGCTAAGTGACCAAGTGACCCATGGAGAATGAGATGTTTGTCATAAGGCTGAGATTTAGAATTCCCTCTAAAAATGGAATCACCAGGATTTCCTGATGAAAATTGCCATGGGTTGGACCAGGCCAATCTGGGCTATGTTACATCAAAACCTTGACCAACAATAATAATAATAATAATAATAATAATAATAATAATAATAACAACAGTAGTAGTAGTAATAATGATAATAACAGTAATAGTAATAGTAATAATAATGTTATTAAGAAGAAGATATAAATGCATAACATGCACATGATGTCAGATCAGGGTACATATGACGTCACATCTGGATGCCTCAGCCTCCCAAATGCCAGGATTCCAGGCATGCACCGCCTCAACTGCAATAATTCTTGCCAGTACATGCCTGCTGTGGCAGGAATAGGTATGCTAGGCACTCGTTACAAAAGCAAAAATGGCAAAGCAGAAGAGCAAGTGTGGGGTCGCGATAATTTTAGACTCTTCAATGACTGTAGCTGTGCTGGCTCATAAACTTTTACAGCAGTCATTAAAACCTCCTCATACAGATCCTCTTGCACCCTGTTCTCCACTTCCCCTTCAAGTGGCGATGGGAAGGTCTAAAACTGACAAGGTGTTCAGTGTTGCCTACTTAAACCCATAATCACTATGCCAGCCTTAGCATGGAACAGAGAACAAACCCGGGTGTCTGTCTCTGCTACTTTTTTTTAAAAGGTTTATTTTTAAGAGGCCATGAATCTAAAGAGAGCAGAAAAGGTGTATGGGGCTGTTCAGAGGACAGAAAGGGGAAAGAGAAACATTGTGATTATCTTACTCTCAAAAATGAAAAAGTAAATAAAAACGACTTACATCGTAAAACTAGTTATGTGCATGTGTGTGCCCACTGTGGGTTTATGTGTATGAGGTGAACGTGTGCGCACACGCACTCGCAAGTCAGAGAAGGGCCTGGAATCTGCTGGAGTTATAACTGGTTAGGTCAGCCACCTGATATGGGTGCTGGGAACTGAACCCCAGTCTTCTGCAAGACCAGTGAGCACTCTGAGCCATCTCTCAAGGCCCTAGTTTTATCACTTAGAATTAGGGATTTGGTTGGGGGGGGGGGGCTCTTACTGAATGATACTAGGCTGGGGTGCCCCAAGATGAACTTGCATTGCTGGACATTTCTTGGCTTCAAGGAGAGGGTGGTTGATGTGTAATCCCACCCGAATGTTCCCCAAACTCAACTTGGAGGGCACTGTGCCCCTGCCCAGTTTCCCAGGGATCCCACAGATAGGCACTGGAGACACTGACCTAGGATTCTTTGTCTTATGGCCTCGGGAAACGGTCACAAGCTCTGGAGCTTGCTGGTCTGGAGTCCAGGTTTAGGGGCCTCAGCGAGGACTTGGGACATGGCGGGGGAGGGGTGATAGCAGGAGAAGACACCATAGGCTGGGACAGCGGAGATCCAGGGCTTTCTGATTCAGAGATTGGGGAGGGGAGGGTGCAAAGGCAGATTGTATTAGGAAGGCTCCGTATCGGCTCACTTCTGTGAGTTGAGACTTGCAGTCCCAGTACTGCAGGGGCCTTTGGATATCTCTTCACACTCCCGTGCACCCCCTCACACACATCCTTGTACCTCCTAGTACCAGACACAGCCTCTTCATACCACCTTGGACCCAGTGCACCCCTGGGGACCCAGCTGAGTGCACAGACTGACAGCAGGCTCTGTGAAACCTCCACCCGAGGTCATCAGAACTCCCATGGGCATGCTGTCAGAATCCCAAGGATGAAGACAGCGTCCCTGAGAAGGAGTTAGAGTCCTGAACATTGGAAATTTCAAACACACACAGTATGAACTCTCTTTGTTTTAATTAGGTTTGTATTTCCACTTAAATGCATACATGCATTTGAGGAGAATTGTCAGGGAGTGGTTTCCCAAAAGGGCGCAGAAGCTCAGAGGGTGTGTCAGCGTTAAAATTGGGGGAGTTGTCCCCTGGGTGAGATGCATCTTGTGGCTTGTATCATTGGGAGCTATAGGTGCTGAGACACCTGTCAGTTACCTTGAGGGTATTGAGATTGCGTCCTTTAGTGTCCCTGGCTTGGGACATAACACAGTGTATATCTTTTTTTATAATTATTTCGGGCATATGTGATCCCTATCCCTTCACAGGTCCTTGCTTTCCTCTAACAGGTAGGCTTGTTTGAGAGCAAGGAAAAATAGCAGAGCCTTCCCCATTAAAATGTTCACATCTTGGCAATTTAAAACTCAAAGCATTTTTTTTATCACCTGTCAGACTCAGGGGGAAGTATAGAGATTAAGGAATGAAAGACTTCTAAAATGCATCCTGAATCTAAAATTCCATAAATATGCTAAATAGTAACAATCCACCCATTGTTAAATGCTAAATAGTAACAATCTGCCCATTGTTAAATTTATGTCGTCTCTTCTGCTGCGCGAGCATGAGCCTATTTAGATGCATACTTCTTGTCAATTAAAGAATGAATTTGGAGTAAAATAATGAGCTCCATTCACATCTTCTCCCATAAGCCAGCAGGACTGGGAAGCCTGGAATAAGCTTCTCACTGCAAAGCTGGGAGGAGTACCATTTGCCTTGTGGATGGAAATGGAGATGGGAAACTGAACTTGGGAATGGGAGAAGCTACAATGTAGTCAGATCTAGCTCACCTGTGCCTGATGTAAGCCTGAAATATTTCCTCACTGCAGGGTATAAGCCAGCAGGGAAATTGTGCAGGTTTGTGGCCAGACACCCCAATAGCTCTCCCGTTTAATCTGTGAAAGATGCCTCTTGATAGTTTAGGGCTAAAGTTCAGTCTGTGGTTTTGCTTCGAGGCAAGGAAGGAAGTCTTCATAGTCACTCTGATAAATTATTCATTCTTCCAGTGGACTTGGTTTTTAAGCATCCTTAATGCCAGCCATTATTTTAATATCCTGAAGATAATTGCCTTGTTCCCAGTGGTCTGAGTGACACGCATTAACATGCCATTTCTCTCTTAGCTTGTTTTTAATAACGAAGTGTATCACTGTTTACTGGTGTGGCAGAAAGAAGCCTGTTTCTTGGGTGTTCGTTTTAGGTGTAAATACTGCCGTGACTCATCCTTTCTGGTTTATGAACAACCCAGGATTCTTTGCCAACAGCCTGGGCTGTGAGTAACACTGTGACATTGGGGATGTTTTCCTAGACACCATCTTCCTTGAGCTTTACTTTTCATTTTCTCCACTTAGGTTCCTCAGATCAACGGCAACTAGGAATCAGCCCAGCACCCCAGGCCATCCTCTCTGCCACTTATTCTTTACCCGTGACACCTGAACTATGTCATGCTTTGTCTGGGCTTCCCAGGAGCTTGGCATGGGTAGGAGCTCTCCATAAGGCACTGATGACTCCATGTTTGTTCGGCAATGGTGTATCCACACAGCACAGAGGTGCATCACCTCACTGATCTTCCACAGCTTCGTACAGCAGGTCCTGTTTCTGTCTCATCAAAAGAAGAACAAGGCTCAAGGAAAGCTTTAGTTCCAAGAACAGAACCAAGGTCTTACAGTGATACTGACTCTTTTTGCATCAAAATCTCTGAATGAGAAGAGCTACCCTTCTGGACTAAAGTTTGGCTGAGTTCTCCCATTCACTAACTGGTCACTGCATCAGCCATGAGCTCCCAAAATCCTCCACGCCTCTGGCTTCCTTCCTCTCGTTTTGGAATAAGCGATCTCTCAATCATGGAAGGGAATTCTCCAGAATGTTGGCTTCCAAACACATAAGCTCCTCCTTCGCGGTGGTTTGAATGAGAGTGGCTCCCATTCGCTCCAGCTGATGGAACTGTTTGCGAAGGATTAAGGGGCGGGGCCTTGCCTGGAGGGGGTGTGTCACTGGGAGTGGAGTCTGATGTTTCAGAAGCCCATGCCCTGCCCCCTTCTGTCCAATGCTTTTGGGTCAAATGATGACCACGTCCATCTGGAAATGTGAGCCCCAATAATATTCTCCCTTTTAAGTTGCCTTTATCACGGAGTCTCTTCAGAGATACAAATGTAACTAAGATGTCTTTCAGGATTCTTCTCCTTCCAGGGTATCTTTCTGCCACTGTGTAACATCCCAGTCCTCTAATGCCTCAAAGCAAAGACAAGTTGTTTTCTCCGTAGCTCAGTCATCATGTGGTTGTTGAACACTCTCCTCCTGGTCGTTGGTCCCTATAACAACATGGGCTCCATAAGTCCAGATCCTCTTTTACGTGACTGTTTTCATGATTGTATTTCCCAACCCAGGACAGTGACAAATGACACAGTTACTGACTGATGTTTGTTTGGATGAATTATCTCTTATAAAGAACTTCTGTGAAGGGCCAATATATCATTCTTCCTTGGAATAACTCAATTGAAGCCCCATTAATCTCACACCACTGGTCAGGTTGAGCTTAAATTATGAATGAAAATCCAAGACTAGTGATAGAGAACACAGGGCTGGCCTCAGACACTTGGAGTGATAACACTTTTATCTATAAGACATTTCAAGGTCAGTTGATGGTACAGGTTATATTGCTATATTGATAAGAAGCCTAAAACGTAAGAAAAGATAGACTTCAGGTATTTTGTGACCTGTCATCTATGACAACCCTTCTTCATAGCCATGGAAGAACATGTTCCTGTGTACGGCAAATCTGTCAACCAGTTTAATTGGTGTCTGGTTCTGATTCACATAAATAACATTCTTCACTGTAAAGATTATAGGTCCTAAAAGTACAACCCAAGCCTTCTGATTTCCAGACTACTCCTCTTTCTGTACTTAAGTTAAAATGCTCAGGGACAACCAACACAGCTTTCAACCAGATGCTGCTCTCTTCCAAAAATAAACACCTTTGGTTGCCCACACCAGTCCCAGGTTGCAATACACAAATATTCTGCAATTAAGGTCCATTTATAAATTTATTCTGTCCTCCATGAGGCTCCTGTAGTAGGTTGAATATGCTTGGTCCAGAAAGTGGCATTTTTAGGTGTGTCCATGTTGGAGGAAGTGTGTCACTTTGGGGGTAGACAATGAGACTGCCGCGCCCCCTCCCCCACAGAACTTCCTGGTAAGGAGTCTTCTCCTGGTTCCCTTTGGAACAAGATATAAAACTCTCAGCTCCTCCAGTGCCATGCCTGCCTGGAAGCTGCCTTGTTTCCTGCCTTGATGATAATACACTGGACCTCAGAACCAGTAATCCAGCCTGAACTAAATGTTGTCCTTTATGGGAGGTGCCTTGGTCAGGGTGTCTGTTCACAGCAATGGAAACCCTAAGATGCCTCAGTAATATATTCATGTTCATTTAAAAAGAAACTGAAAGAGGTTGGCCTCTACTTCACTGTGTAGCTGAGGATGACCTTAAACTTCTGATCAACCTGCCCTTACTTCCCTCATCCTGAGATTACAGAAGTTGTATTGGCTGGTTTTGTGTGTCAACTTGACACAGTCTGGAGTTATCACAGAGAAAGGAGCTTCAGTTGAGGAAGTGCCTCCATGAAATCTAACTGTGGGGCATTTTCTCAATTAGTGATCAAGGTGTGAGGGCCCCTTGTGGGTGGTACCATCCCTGGGCTGGTAGTTGTGGGTTCTATAAGAGAGCAGGCCAAGCAAGCCAAGGGAAGCAAGCCAGTAAGAAACATCCCTCCGTGGCCTCTGCATCAGCTCCTGCTTCCTGACCTGCTTGAGTTCTAGTCCTGATTTCCTTTAATGATGAACAGCAGCGTGGAAGTGTAAGCTCAATAAACCCTTTCCTCCCCAACTTGCTTCTTGGTCTTGATATTTGTGCAGGAATAGAAACCCTGACTAAGACAGATGTAATCCCTCAAAACTTAATTTTCTGTTATATTTGGGATGGGATGATGGGTTTTCTTGTTGCTAAAATAGCATTCTATAAACTGAGGTATGCTATATAACTCCAGCCTTTCAGTTATTATTTTAATCATCAAGCAACCTTTTAATATCTATCATAACTTACCAATTCTTTTTTAATTAATTCAAGTTAAGTTATGTGTATGAATGTTTTGTTTGCCTGTATGTATGCATACTACATATGTGCCTTGTGCTCTCAGAGTTCAAAAGATGGCGTCAGGTCCTCTGGAACTGGAGTTGCAAACTGTTATGAGCCACCATATGGGTATTAGGAGTCAAATCACAGTTTTCTGCAAGAGCAACAAGTGCTCTTAGCCAATGTGCCATCTCCAGACCCCACTGAACAGTCCTTAAATGCCTGGGTTCACTAAATAGAAAACTTACACTGCTGAGTGCTTTAACACTAGTACAATGGATTTGAGATATATTTCAAAGATTGACATGTTTTGAGCTCCAAACGCTGGTAGGTCTTGTTTAAGGACATACAAGACAATTTTTCTCCTCTAACTTAGCAATTCTTTCCAGACCAGTGGTTCTCAACCTTCCTAATGCTGGGACCCTTTAATACAGTTTCTTGTGTGGTGCTGACTTCCCACTATAAAAATATTCCATTCTAATCCATAGCTGTCATTTTGCTACTGTTGTGAATCATAAATATCTGATATGCAGGATATATGACTCACAGGTTGAAAATTGCTAGTCTAGAGCATTACCTCCTCTTAAACTATACTATATGATATGCTATGATATGGTACACTATGCTACACTACTATACTATTTGATACTACACTACACTACACTACACTACACTACACTACACTACACTACACTACACTATCTATACTATAGAGAACTTCACAGCCATTTGGAAAGCTTCTACACTACACTACCTATACTATAGAGAACTTCACAGTCATCTGGAAGGCTTCTGAAAATTCCAGATTGCTTAGATCCATGCAGCACTGTTCCCAACGAAAAGGTCGAGGTTGCATCCAGCTGGCTGCCTCATTAGCAAACATCTTTAGTGACCTCACAGCCAAATGATTGAAGAGTTCACCCTGTAGTCCTTCGATAAATTCAATATGCTTTTAGTTTCTCCAGTTTCCTCCTGAGGATTAGTTTATAAAGAAAAAACGACATGAAAAGGAGTTCAATGGCCTTGAATCTAGCAAATAGCAGAGATGATCAAATTGATTTTTTTTAGATGTAACAAGTACGTTTCTATATAGCACTAGCTAATTAAAGCTGTGTGTGTCTGTGAGTATATACATGTGTGTGCATGTGTGTATGTATGTGTACATGTGTGCATGTCTGTCTGTATGTGTACATGTGTATGTAGTATGGGTGTAGTATGCCTGTGTACATGTGTGTATGTGTCTCTGTGTGTGTACATGTGTGTGTGTGTGTATGTGTAGTATGGGTATAGTATGCATGTGTACATATGCATATGTGTGTCTGTCTATGTGTGTACATGTGTGTGTGTGTGTATGTGTAGTATGGGTATAGTATGCATGTGTACATATGCATATGTGTGTCTGTCTATGTGTGTACATGTGTGTGTCTGTGTGTATACATGTGTGTCTGTGTGTATGTATATATATATGTCTGTGTGTGATATGTGTGTACATGTGTGTGTATAGTGTGGGTGTGTGGTGTGGGTGTGGATGTGGGTGTGGTGTGTGTATATGTGTGTCCATGTGTCTGTGTGTATATATGTGTACATACATGTGTGTATGTGTATATACATGTGTGTCTTGTGTCTATTTGTATGTATATATGTGTGTGGTGGGTATGTGTGAACATGTATATGTGTGTGTACATGTGTATGCATGTGTGTATGTGTGTTTACATGTGTGTGCAGATGTGTGTGTAGGCAATTCATGGCACACACACATATACTTGCATGCTGCTTAATTTTAGCTATCAACTTGGCACAACTAGAGTGACCCAGGAAGAGTCTTGATGAGGAACTATCTAGATCAGATTGGTCTGCAGACAGGTATTTGGAGGATTATCTTAATTCTTAATTGATACTGGAAGAACCCAGCCCACTAAGGGAGGC
This sequence comes from Apodemus sylvaticus, assembly GCF_947179515.1. NCBI lineage: Eukaryota > Metazoa > Chordata > Mammalia > Rodentia > Muridae > Apodemus > Apodemus sylvaticus. The sequence goes on along the minus strand of NC_067490.1, from coordinate 18,492,555 downwards.
ATTATGGCATGCACTGGTCCCAGGACTGTAGTACAGTTAAAAAAAAATTAATGGAGCATGAAGAAGCAAGAATGCATTCATCCCTTCTTGTTCTTGAATCTGGATGTGATATGACAGCTGCTTGAATTTCTTCCATAACTTCCCCAAAATGGCCGGCTGTAATCTGGAATCATAAGCCAAATAGACCCTTTCCTCCTCCATGTTGCTTTTTATGGAGTTGTTTTATCACAGCAACAGAAAGGAAACTAGGACGTGGTGTATGTAATCACAGCACAGCCACAGAGTAACAGACCTAAACGAACATTTACAACGTTTCTCTTCTACAGGGAAAGAAAAAAAAACAAACAAAGCACCAATTGCAGGAAGAGTTGAGTCTGAAGCTCACCGAGACGACAGTGAGTCTCCTCTACCTCCAGATGCTTCTGTTCCATAGAATCGCGAAATAAAATGAACACCATCTAGGAAACACAATGGAAGAGTCTGCAGATCCAGTAAAGGCCGCCCAGTTAAAGTGAAATTACCAGCGCACAGCAGTGGCACCGCAGCAAACACTTGGCTTCTGCAGTGTTCTGTTTGCTAATTCTGGCAAGTCCGGCAAAGCAAATGTTTGCACTGAATGGTAGCCATAGCCAGACGCTACTCTTGGGACACTTCTGAAAAAAAGTACGCAGTCCACTGTGCATCCACTGTGGAGTCCTCACTGTTGAAGCTCTCAGGGACGGGTGTCTGTGTGTGTGTGTGTGTCATCTGCAGGAGAGGGCAGCTGCATCAGAACCACAGCTTGCTCACTTCGAATAGGTGGCCCACAGGGGGACCTAGGAACTTGAAATGGGCCCACAGGAACATTGACTGAGCTGGATCATGGATAAGGAATAGCAGTTTGGAAGGGGAACCCAACCCCTCAGGCCTCCAGGGAAGGAGGCCTGCAGAATATGCAGAAATTATTGAGGGCAGATTAAACAAACAAACAAAGGCCAGATGGTTGATGGTGATATTTCCTTCAGAGTGTGCAAAAAAAGGTGGGCAGATTAAACAAACGAGGCCTGAAGAGTTTAGAGTACCCATGGTGGAAGCAGCATTTGCTGGGGGGGCAAGATTGAAGGGGAAACTGTGGCAAGAGGGGACCCTAGCTTTAGTTACAGGGCCTGGCACCAGCTCCTCTGTTTACAGGAAAGGCGAACTCTGTCCTGCAGACTACCATCTCCTGTGCATTGGACCAGGAATAATCATAATCATAAACATTATGGAAAGGTCATTACATATTCCTAATTAGTGTCTTGTTTTGTGTTCCAACAGAAGCTTTGTAGCATATTGTTCACTTGTATGTTTAGTAAACCCAGTAGCTATAGCAACGCTGCACACACACATGCACACATACACACACAAACACATATACAAACACATACACACACAACACATATACAAACACATGCACATACAAACACATATGCACACATATACACAAGCACATATACAAACGCATGCACATATGCACACACCTACTCACATGTACACATACATATATGTACACATACACACACAAATACATAAACAAACGTATGCACACACACAAATACACAAAGACAAACACATATAGAGGTAAACACATATACACACACACATGCACTCATACATCCACATACATACATGCACATGAACACATGCACATATAGAGAGAAATACATATATATGCATATGCCTGTACACATACATATACATACTCACATACAAACATATACATACACAAATACACATGCATTCATGTGAGTAACACATTGCATGACACTGCAAAAAAATACTTAATGATACACAAAGTTAACATTGCCTCTACAATTATGAGGGGACAGGGTCTCTCCTGGCCACCTTCATGACAAACTTTCAAAGAGTAAAGAGGAAGAGAAAATGAAAGTTGCATCTTGGGGTTCATGCCATTCATCTGAGCGCTGAGTCAGAAGCTGGAAGGTGAGGATCTCAAGGCCAGTCCAAGCTGCCTGAGACTCCCCTTCAAAAAAAAAATCAAAACACACAAAAAAATCAAAACACAAAATGATAGTAAAAACAATGAGAATGGGAACAAGTTAGTAAAATAACATTTGTACACCTGAGACATTGAAAACAAGTACGTTCAAATTTTGGTCTTTCTAAGAGAGAATACTACAGCCAGTCCAATGATGTACCGTGATCCAAAATCAAATAAACTGTTTTGAAAACTGTCGTGTGTCACTTTTGATGACAGGGTGTTTGCCTACTTTGCCTTATTGTCTGATATTCAGTTTAACTGGCATGCAATTATTGCTCACCCAAGCCTTTCACCATTGAGGGAAGGTTAATTTATCAGAGAGAATTCTCAAAGCAAGCAGGCTTCTGCAACTATGTTGGCAACGGTATCTTCAGGAACGGTCGCTTAGATTCCAATCCCTGGCGTCCTCCACAAGGCCTCTTGATTCAGCCCAGTCATTGCGTGTGCTGGATTGCTTTCTGTTGCTGTGATAAATACTTTGAGCAAAAGCTAGTTAGAGGAGGAAAGGGTTTATCTGGCTTACAGTTCCAGCTCACAGCCCATCGTTAAGGAAAGTCAGGACTTGAACTCAGGAAGGAACATGAAGAGGAAACCCTGGAGCATTGTGGGATGCTAACTCCTGCTCCGCTGCCTTTCTTTAAACCCTATGGCAAGCCAGGGGATGGTGCCGCCCACAGTGGGCCCTCCCACATCAGTTGAGGCTCCCTCTTACCAGGTGACTCTAGCTGATATCAAGGTAACAATAAAACTAGCAGCACTTCTCCAAACCTCCCTTTCTCCTGTCTGTGAGAGAGAAAGAACACTATACCTGACGTGCGAGGCTGAGGGCCATCTTCTGCCAGGTGCTGAATTAAGTACTTTGTACTGCTTGGTGGCCTCAGCCTGGCACAATGGTATAGGACTTCCTCCTTATGGCCGGAAAGAAATTAGTTCGGGAAAGCATCTAACGTTGTGGAAGCTATTTATGTTCTTGAGCCACATCTTAATTTATTGATTTGTACAGGAAGAGCTACCCAGAGCACTTTCGAAACCATTGAAATGCAAGCTTCCTATTTCAAGGATTTGCTTTGTTGTTTTGTTTTGTTTTTAACTCCTCCCCCAGGAGCAATGGCGGCGGCTACTCCCCCTACTGGTGGTTCACCTTGATGCATTGTTTGCTGTTGCATTTGCTATTGTTGGATTGCTGTTTTGCTGGACTCCTGGGTAGTCTGATGATAAAGATTGGATTTGTCCCAAGGAACCCGATCAGCCCCAATCAGCAGGAAGTAGCCTATAGATGTCCAAGTCCCCTTTTCCTCTAACTTTCTCTCCTACCTAGTGTTGGAGGGTTGGAAGGAAGGTCTAGAAGGGAGGTAGAGATATACAATCTCAATAAAATAGCCCTAAACAGTGACTACACATTGTCTCCATCAAGGTGGAAGGAATTGTTTGACACTGGAGGTTGTTCTTCACATACTAACCCATAAACCAATGATACAAAAACTGCTAAACATCAATTTAAGGTAACTTATGACTAATGTATACAGCATGTGCTAAGCGACTCCAAGGTATCTCCCACAGCATCTTAAAGATGGTAGACTATCAGAACTGTCAAGATGACACCACAGGTAAAAGTCATGTCCAGGAAAACCTAACAACCTTAATGCAACCTGAGTGTAATCCCTGGAATACATGCAAAGGTAGAGGCATGCCACCTTTATATACATATACATACATATACACACATATACACATACACATGCACATACATGTACACATACACATATACATATATATTACATTATATTATATAGCATTGTATACTATAATGTACATTTAACATTTTGTTTTTATATATAATGATTACATATATAATGTAAATTTTTTAAGTTAAAAACTGGGAGATTCCATTCTATTTGGATAAGTTAAATGTGTAGCAAAGATCAATATGTTTTAAGACTGAATCATTGATAAGGCATATGCCACTCACATATTTCTATGAAAATAAATTTTTTCATACAATATTATTCTGATCAGTTTCCTCTCCCTCTCCCTCTCCCTCTCCCTTCTCACGTTCCCATACTTCCAACTCTGGCTTCTTTTTCTCTAAATTAAAAAAATAAGCAGGCAAATAAAAACAAACGGAAGAAACAACACAAAAACTCATACATATATAGACACATACACACAGATACACACACACCTGCATTCACAGGCACATTCACACATACCTACACACACAAATACAAACACATAGATACACACACATGCATACAGAAAGATATATATACACACAGATATACACACACAGATATGATATTGACCCTCTATCAGATATGTCGTTGGAAAGAAACAATCTTTCCCTATTCGTTGTAAAGAAACAATCTTTCCCTATTCTGTAGACTGCCACTGTTATTTTTTTCTCCAAATGACAATGTCCTTAGCCTTTTTGTTTGCATGAAGTCCCATTTATTAATTGTTGATTAAGATGCCTGTGCTAATGGTGTTCTATTCAGAAAGCGTTTTCCTGTCCCAATGAACTAAAGACTATTCCTATTTTTTTTCTTATATCAGGTTCAGCATATCTGGTTTGTGTTGGGGTCTTTGAATCATGTTGCATTCTCCTACATGTAGCCATCAGGTTTGAGCAGTGCCATTTATTAGAGATTCTGTCTTTTTCCCAAAATGTATTCTGGCTTCTTTGTCAAAACTCAGGTCCATAGCTATGTAGATTTCTATCTTGGTCTTTAATTTTATGCCATTGATCGATGTGTCTGTTTTTATGATGATATCATGATGTTTTTATATCTATAAGTGTAGTACAACTTAAAACTGGGGATACTAACATGTCCAGAAGGATTTTTTTTTATTGTTCAGGAATGTTTTAACTATTCCATTTGTGTATATGTGTGTTGTTGTTTGTTTGTTTGTATGTTTCCTTGTTTGTTTAAAAAGCTGAAAATTGTCCATTCAATTTCGGTGAAGAATTGTGTTATAATTTTGATAGCAACTGTGTTGAATCTCTAGGTTGCTTTTCCTAGGGTAGCCAATTTCACAATATTACTCTTTCTGATCCAGGAGCATGGGAGATCTTTTATTTGTTTATTTTTTATTAGATATATTCTTTATTTACATTTCAAATGCTGTCCCCTAACCCATCCCCCATCCCCCTGCTTACCAACCCACCCACTCCCACTTCCCTGTCCTGGAATGCCCCTACACTGGGGCATTGAGCCTTCTCGGAACAAAGAGCCTCTCTTCCCTTTGATGCCCAACAAGGCCATCCTCTGCTACATATGCAGCTGGAGCCATGGGTCCCTCCATGTGTACTCTTTGGTTGATGGTTTAGTCCCTGGGAACTCTGAAGGTAGTGGGTGGTTCAAATTGCTGATCCTCTTATGGGGCTACAAACCCCTTCAGCTCCTTGGATTCTTTCTCTAGCTTCTCCATTGGGGACCCTGTGCTCAGTTCAGTGGTTGACTAAGAGCATCCCCCTCTGTATTTGTCATGTACTGGTAGAACATGCTCCTGTCAGCAAGCACTTGTTGGCATCCACAATAGTGTCTGGGTTTGGTAACTGTATATGGGATGGATCGCCAGGTGGGGCCGTCTCTGGATGGCCTTTCCCTCAGACTCTGTTCCACACTTTTTCTCTGTGTCTCCTCCTGTGGGTATCTTGTTCCCCCTTCTAAGAAGGACCAGAGTAACCATACTTTGGTCTTCCTTCTTCTTGAGCTTTGTTTGGTCTGTGAATTGTATCTTGGGTATTCCAAGCATCTGGGCTAATATCCACTTATCAGTGAGTGCATACCATGTGTGTTCTTTCGTGATTGGGTTACCTCAATCAGGATGATATTTTCTAGTTCCATCCATTTGCCTAAGAATTTAATGAATTCGTTGTTTTTAATAGCTAAGTAGTATTCCATTGTGTAAATGTACCACATTTTCTGCATCCGTTCCTCTCTTGAGGGATATTGGGTTCTTTCTAGCTTCTGGATATTATAAATAAGGCTGCTGTGAACATAATGGAATATGTGTCCTTATTAAATGTTGGAGAACAAAGAACTAAAGAAGTTACACTCCGGAGAACCAAATAATCCTATTAAAAATGGGATACAGAGCTAAACAAAGAATTCTCAACTGAGGAATACCAAATGTCTGAGAAGCACCTAAAGAAATGTTCAACAACCTTAGTCATCATGGAAATGCAAATCAAAACAACCCTGAGATTCCACCTCACACCAATTAGAATGGCTAAGATAAAAAACTCAGGAGACAGCAGGTGCTGGTGCCCAGGAGTGGTACAGCAGGGTCCTCTGGTAGTACTACGCCCAGTTTTCTGAGGAACTACCAAACTGATTTCTAGAGTGGCTTGCAATCCCGTCAGCAGTGGAGGAGTGTTCCTCTTTCTCCACATTCTCACCAGCACCTGCTGTCTCCTGAGTTTTTTATCTTAGCCATTCTAATTGGTGTGAGGTGGAATCTCAGGGTTGTTTTGATTTGCATTTCCATGATGACTAAGGTTGTTGAACATTTCTTTAGGTGCTTCTCAGACATTTGGTATTCCTCAGTTGAGAATTCTTTGTTTAGCTCTGTATCCCATTTTTAATAGGATTATTTGGTTCTCCGGAGTGTAACTTCTTTAGTTCTTTGTATATATTGGATATTAGCCCTCTATCAGATGGAGGGTTGGTAAAGATCTTTTCCCAATTTCTTGGTAGCCATTTTGTCCTATTGACAGTGTCCTTTGCCTTCTTACAGAAGCTTTGTAATTTTATGAGGTCCCATTTGTCAATTATTGATCTTAGAGCATAAACTATTGGCGTTCTGTTCAGGAAATATTCTCCTGGGAGGCTTTTCATCTTCTGATGTCGTCTTCAATTTCTTTCTTCAACATCTTAAATTTTTTAATTATAAATCTCTTTCATTTTCTTAGTTACCCTAAGATCTATTTTTATATATCTTCATATATATGAGGTGGTGAAAGGTATGGTTTCCCTGATTTCAGTCTGGTTATCAATTCAATTGTACATAGGAGGGCTACTGACTTTTGTGTGTTAACTTTGTGTCTTTCCACTTTCTACTTTGTTGAAAGTGTTTATTAGCTGTAGACCTTTCTGGTGGAGTTCTTTTTTTTTTTTTAATCTTTTTTTTTTTTTTAAGATGTATGTGAGTACACAGTAGCTGTCTTCAGACACACCAGAAGAGGGCATTGAATCTCATTACAGATGGTTGTGAGCCACCAGGTGGTTGCTGGGATTTGAACTCAGGACCTCTGGAAGAGCAGCCAGTGCTCTTAACCACTGAGCCATCTCTCCAGCCCTCTGGTGGAGTTCTTAAGGATCTTTTATGTACAAAACCCTTTCCTATTTGTATTGATCTCTTTCAGTAGTCTTATTGTTCCAGCTAAGGCTTCAATTACTATAAAGTGAGCAGCATTGTTATATTCCTGATTTTAGTGGAATTGCTTTGAGTATCTCCCCATTTAGGTTGATGTTGGCTGTGGGCTTGCTATAAATCACCTTTATGTTCAGGTATAACCTTTAGGTCCCCAGTTTCTCCGTGACTTTTAATGTGAAAGGATGTTAGATTTTTGTCAAAGGCTATCTTTGTATCTAATGAGATGGTCGTGTGTTTGTGTCTTTCAGTCTATTTATGTAGTGGATTGCACTCATCAATTTATAGATGTTGAACCATCCCTGCATCTCTGGGATGAAGCCTATTTGATCATTTTTGGGTAATTTTTTTGGATGTATGTGATGGTTTGTTTATGCTCAGCCCAGGGAGTGGCACTATTAGAAGGTGTGGCTTTGTTGGAGTAGGTGTGTCACTGTGGATGGGCTTTAATATCCTCATCCTAGCCACCTGGAAGCCAGTCTTCTGCTAGCAACCTTCAGGTGAAGATGTAGAATTCAACCTGCCTGGATGCTGCCATGCTCCTGCCTTGATGATTATGAACTGAACCTCTGAACCTATAAGTCAGCCCCAATTAAGTGTGAAGAGAGGCATAACAAAGGACTTCTGGCATCCCATCCGGTTCTGGTCACTCCTGCTGACTTGTGTCAATTCTGAGGAAGCCTGGCAGTTTCTGCTGGATCATGCCAGCACTGCTGATTCATGGTTGGTGTCCTGAATCTACTGAACTGGACTGCTGGTATCCTGACAACAGAGATTAAAATTGCCCCCCAAAGAACTACTTCTAAACAGGTCCACATCCCCTTGTCCTCTTTACTATTTTCTCCCCTGACTTTGGACAGTGGGCTAGAAGGGGGGATTGAAGCATTTGAGAACCCTTATTAATGTAGGTTTTGAAAAATCTAAACTGAGAGGGTAGAGTAGTCTGTGCTGGCATCTGTGGTCTCTTAGAAATTGAGAAGCTTTGTGTTATAGCAGGCCTGGTCCTCCTCAAAGTCTTTGGATTATCTTCTTCATCTCATGGAATATTTTTCCCTAGACCATGAATAAACTTATTAGAACCCCCACCTCCTCAGAGAACTCTTTACTGACTACCAAATTTCATTTATTTTTTTTCTGTTTTTGTTTGTTGTTGATATTGCTGTTAGCCTACTAAGCCACTTGTCTCTAGAGGCTTTAGCACATATTTGTGATTTCTAATCTGCCACTTTGTTTTATTATACTAAGTTGACAATTGATTCATCTCTACCCTCCTCCCTACTAGACCAGAAGTTCCCTGAGGTCAGAGGTCACACTGGTCCCTGTTCTTAGTACTTTCCCAGCATCTCTTACAATATCAAACACCTAACACCTACCCAACAAACATAGTACCAGTTAGTTGAATGAGGAAAGTCAAGATCAGAATGTCTTATGGGACTGGTGTACTGCAAAGCAATTTCAAAATTTGGGGAGTCAGATTTGCCCTTCAGAATTGTATTAAAAGTTTGAAAGATTTTCTTATTGAAAGTTAAAGGACTCATTTTTTATCATAAAATCTTAAAGGTTCCATGGAGCTTAGGTTAACAATTAAATATTAAGAACAACTAATTGTACTTACAAATGAAATATCACAAAAAATAATTACTATTAAGCACCAGTATTTTAATGTTTATGTGCTGATGGTATCGAATTATATGTTGCCTTTGGAAAATTTTGCAACTCTCCATAGGGGGAAAGGAACTATCTATAAATGTTATATATCTTATTTATATTCAGGAAAGGATTTAAGGCTTACAGAGAAAGAGTAATAAAAACACATACTGCAGTGTAATATAAAATATATTCCAAATAGGTAGAAAAAAATGAGTCTAAGGGGAAAAAAACCAAGGCTAAGAACACAAGGTGGGGCCAGGAGAGAGATTCATATTCAAAATTTATGACAAGAAATTCAACACCCTCGCTGGAAGATGGCAACAAATTTTCTTCTCAGGTTTTCAGCCGCCAATGTAGAGGAGGAAAAAGAAGTCAGCTATGCCTTATAGAGGGTCATATTTTATATATGCATCCGCATGAATACATGTATGTGTAATTTAATAGAAAATACTTAAAGAAGGAGGCTTGCTTACCAGGCTAAAAAGCAGGGAGGTGATATTTCCAACTTATTTGAACATAGCTTCTGTTCCTGGGCCTAAAACAAGATATAAATATGTTGCAAATGATCAGGATTTGAGGCGATTATAATTACCAGTTCCTGATTTATTGTAATTTTATCAACAGTAGATATTTGGAAAGGGTCTTTATTACACTAGTGGAGTCAGAGACCAGGGTGTTCCCAAACAGTCGTGTGTGTGTGTGTGTGTGTGTGTGTGTGTGTGTGTGTACAAGAAAGGCCTGTTGTAACACCTTTGTGTGTCTGAGGTCTCGCTGATTGTCTGGGGAGATCAAACTCAGACTGCCAGGCCTCATCGAGAGCACCTCCATACACAAAGCCACAATTCCACGTTGTCTTGTGTGCAGGTACACTCTATTTAAAGAAAGGCTTGGAGCGCTTTGCTGCTAAGAAGCTGACTCTCGTGAGATACTCAGGACCTCATCATAGCCTCCTCAAGATTACCTCCTGAAGAGTGCAAATATAGTCACTACCTTCCCCTGACAGGAGATGCATTGGTGGCTTTGAGAGTGGGACCCTGAATGGACCACATCTACAGGTATATTTCTTTTTTTTTTAATTAAGATTTATTTATTTTATGTATGTGAGCACACTGTCACTGTCTTCAGACACACCCAGAAGAGGGCATCAGATCCCATTATAGATGGTTGCAAGCCACCATGTGGTTGCTGGGAATTGAACTCAGGACCTCTGGAAGAGCATCCAGTGCTCTTAACCACTGAGCCATCCCTCTAGCCCACAGGTTTATTTCTTTCTTGAATGAAATGTGTTTCTCTCTGGCTCCTAAATCCAGATGCCTTAGTTAGGGTTTCCATTGCTATGAGGAGACACCATGACCAAGCCAACTCTTATGAAGGAAATTAATTGGGGCTGGCTTACAGGTTCTGAGGTTCAGTCCATTATCTTCAAGGCAGGAATATGGCAGTGTCCAGGCAGATATGCAACTGGAGAATAAGTCAAGAGTCTTGATCCAAAGGCAACCAGGAGAGTGTCTCTTCTGCACTGGGCGGCGCTTGAGTGCAGGATCCCTCAAATCCGACCTACACGGTGACACACTTCCTCCAACAAGGCCACACCTATTCCAACAAAGCCACAACTCCTAACAGTGTCACTTATGTGCCACCAAGCATATTCAACTCACCAGATCAGATTGTATTTCTTATTTCAGTGTGGTTTTAACCCCGCTGTGTCTTAGGGTTTCTATTCCTGCACAAACGTCATGACCAAGAAGCAAGTTGGGGAGGAAAGGGTTTATTCAGCTTACACTTCCATGCTGCTGTTCATCAGCAAAGGAAGTCAAGACTGGAACTCAAGCAGGTCAGGAAGCAGGAGCTGATGCAGAGGCCATGGGGGGATGCTTCTTACTGGCTTGCTTCCCCTGGCTTGCTCAGCCTGCTCTCTTATAGAACCCAAAACTACCAGCCCAGAGGTGGCACCACCCACAAGGGGCCCTCCTGCCTTGATCACTAATTGAGAAAATGCCCCACAGCTGGATCTCATGGAGGCACTTCCCCAACTGAAGCTCCTTTCTCTGTGACAACCCCAGCCTGTGACAAGTTGACACAGGAAACCAGCTAGTACACACCGTAACCCCAAAAGTGCATCATGACCCAAACTCATCTCGTTTGCAAAATGTGTCTTTTCTTAACTGGAGGCTCAAAAGGTCTGCATTTGGGCTGCAGGTAAGCAGACATAACTCGTGCAAGATTATAGTTTTGCCCGGTTATTGAGATCGCTACTCGGTTGCTAGAATTCTGTCACCTTATGGAAGTGGAGACAATTGCATTACATTTGGAGTCGAGGACTGTAGAAGTTAGCATATTAAAGAGGCATTCCCAGCAGGGTGCTCACAATCACTTTTGCAGTTTTTGAAATCTCTCCTTTCCTTCCTCTCCCCAGCACCTCTCAGATCTGAGTCTTCTCTTTTAACATGAAGCTCTGAATCAGCACTTCTTGCTTAACAAAGCTGAGTGATCCTACAGAAAAGAAAAGTCTGTTAAAGAAAAAAATCTCCACTGCTCTCAACCACCTGTTACTGAGCCTGGGTGACAAGAAAGCGACCCCTGCCTTAATTCCTTAGACCCACCCAAAGCTCTTAGCAGCCTTGCATGATTTCTGTGTCCCGCCCTCTTCTGCTAGTTCGAGCGCATCTTTCTTACAGAACCTACATACCTGTGTTTAGTTTCCATAAAACATCTTTGTTGGCAGCCTACTCGCTGACAGACACTGTTGGGAGATAACGAACCGCCTCTAAGGTTTCCTACCTTCACTTAGCCTGCAGGCTAGTGGGGGAGAAAAATAAAAGAATGACCCAAGCTAACAGGAAACTATTTCAAGTGTTTTGTTTTGGGGGGGGGGGGATGTCAGGGACAGTGATAGAGATGCAGCACAGTGGAGAGAGTGCTTGCTTAGCATGCCGGTTCGGTTCCCGGGACCACATAAACTGGACGACGTGGCAGTGCATGTCTACAATCCCAGCCCTGGAAGCATGAGTGTCAGAAGTTCAAGGCCAGTCTGCGATATATAACACGTTGTCGAGATTAAAGACAGGAAATGTTGCAGAAGGAATAGGAGGTCCTGGAACAGGAGATATAAATGGCACACAAGTATTTCCATACTAGAAGGTAGACAAGTATTTCCATACTAGAGGGTAGAGCGAGGGCCTGGTGCATGGAGGTTTATAAGAAAATCCTCCAACAGGGGAGAGAGCGTGCGCAGTGCAGGAAAAGAGCGGGAGAGCCGACCTGCCTGATTCCAGATGTACTCTGGGGTCATCGCGATGGAAACCTCTTCAGCCATAGGCAGTAAACTGCAGCAGTGCCAAGACTTGTCTCTGCTTAGTGGAAGAATTGTACTCAGTTACTTACCTTTTGCATTCTGAAATAGTATTTCTGGCTACAGTTTGAAGGACGAGTTAGCGAGGGGTAAAAGTTGTATGATGCAGTTGAATATTTCCAGTGGCGAGGTAATGATGCCTGTGCTGGGTAAGGGCTGGGGAAGGTGGTGTTGGTGAGTCAAGGGGGTTGGGAAGGCAGTGTGTGGGCCGTGCGCCAGGCAGTTACGAGGAGACAATGAGAACTGTCAGAAAGCAGAGCTAGGTTGTGAATTCAAGGCTTGGGGTGTAGATGACATCACAGGTCACCGCTAGCAGTCACAGGATTGTATTGTGGGTGTGGAGTTTGTTAAAGATGACAGGATTTGGGGGCATGATGATATCACAAGACATCACACTAAGACATTGATTGTATCGTGGTCATGTTATGGGTGTGGAGTTTGCCAAAGAGGATGAGGGGTTAGATATACACTAATGAGTCATCTTCCCATCCCAGAGTCAGATCAGGAGAGATATGGTAAGAGAGAGAGATTGTAAAGCGAGTCAACAAGGACACTGGGACAAAAGTCTTCAAGAAGTCAAACCCACAACAGCCCTGCACTGGAGGGAGACCCAATGAAGGAGAAAGAAAGAACAGCAAAAGAAGCAAAAGGAGATCCCAGAAATGACGTGGTCATAATGGCCTGGGGGAAAAAGTTTCCAAGAAGTGGGAGTAGTCAACTTCTTCAACGACAGAGGAGAGGTACTCTGGGTTTTGTTGAGTATGGTGACTCCCACCCAGTACTCTCGAGACAGGTCCAAGAGGATTGCAAATTCTGGGACAGATCCAGTCTTAAAAATAATAAAAATAAAGAATAAAAAAAAAGAAAAAAAAACACTTTGTATATGTTGAGATATTGAGGTTATTATTTGTTTACTTATTTATTATCTTTTCCCTTGAGCAAAAGTGGAAAGCACGGATCAGTAGAAAATCGTTTTTGAAATACTAATAAGTAATTGCAAAGTAATAAGTACCAAAAACTATAGCTGTAATTCATTCTGCCTGGGGTTCTTTTTTGATTCATGGTCTTACCTGATTGATTTTACTTGTGTCTTTAAACTGTACCCAAGAAGAAAGCACATTATGAGCACATGGTATGTTGGTGACCGTGAGGAGAGGAGAGAAAATAGGTATCATGTGAGCATGAGACAGTACCATGGTGTGTGGTCTGAACCGGAAGGATATTGTGAGCCTGGAGTCCGGGCACCTCGGCCCAGCCCCGCCGGCTTCTGCTATCAGTGACCAATTTGTGCCTAGTGTAAATAAACCGAGAACTGTCCACAAAGCACTGTTGACGCCTCCCCTGCTGGTTGGCATTGCTGCCTGTGGGCAGGAACCCACAGGCTGGAGAGTGGAAGCACTCGTGCTCAGAGACCTCTGTGGAGCAAGCCACACACAGCCCGTTTCCCTTCCTGCCCCTGATGCACCTTGGACATTTGATCCCTCCCAGAGAGAATGCATGGTAGAGGTCACCGTCTCAGCACCCGTGACCAGGTGGCCACTCAGAAGTTAAACTGAAGGCAAACGGAGCCGGTGATGGGAGGTGAGAAAATGGAGGTGAGCCCTGGTGATTACCTCTGTTTGGGATCAGAAGGAAAAGTCGGGGTTTGGGGGAAGGGAGCTGGAAAGATGCATGGATAGCTCTGCCTTTGCTCAGTCAACTAATGGTGTGCTGCCTTAAACTTGTGCTAGCCCTTAGGGCCAAGAATGAGGAACAGATCTTTCTGTTCCTTGTGGGATTTCTATCATAAGTATCGTGGTCCATAAGATATATTTACAAGATAATCTCGAATGCATCTTGTGATCTGACTTTCCAAGTTGGGCACTTTTCCTCATCTGTACACTTTTAACTTCTATGTAAGGGTCAAACCAATTTGTACATATAACAAAGAGAAATAAGATAACATCCCCCCCAAAAGTATATGTTTTATTTGTTTGACTTTTTTTTTTCTTTTATCCTCTCTCTTCTCATTCTTTTTGGCTAACAAACTTGGACAGTTTTGCTGTTGCCACTTACAAATCAGAACATATTTTCTAGCGTGTCCTGACCCATATCTTCATAGTCTTCCACTGTGCTTTTGAAAATCATGGACTTGCTATGTAATGCCCACTATGCTTAAGTAGACTGCAACCCCTATGGAGGTTAGATATGTGAATCGGTAGAGCAACCCCAGGTGGCTTATAAACTTCCTCAGAGCAAAGACTTTGCTGAGTTTAAACCATCCCAAACATAAACATTATTCTCACGGTGAAATGGTTAGGGTGTCCTTGGTTTGCAGAGAACTTACCGAGGGATTTGAGAAGGTTCCAGAAGGAAGGGGTAATGAACCGGGGAGGAGGTAAAAGAGGAACACTTCAGATGGAAGAACATGATTAACATAGGTTTGTGAGACAGGAACCAACCTTTCCAGGGGGTGGTGGCAGCGTGGGGAGATAGATTAGTGTCACCATGGAGGACCTGGGTAAAGTGGTTCATGTCCATCTTAGCTCTTAGGAAGCTATTGGATGAGTGCCTTGGACTCAGCTCTATGGAAGTATATTGTGGGCTGAGTGGGCTGTTAGAATTCTCAAGGAGAAGAATTTTGAGGTTTAGGAAGAACATGCAGATCACATAGAAAACAGAAACAGTGGAGATTGGGAAGTGGAAGAGGGGTAGTAGGGGTGGGTGAGCTCTGGAAATACTCTTGAATGTTAAATAGGGAACCACGTCTTTATGTACAGAGCAGCCATGTTCGGTTTGATTCATGGGAAGTGAGGAGGTACTATCCTGGAATAGACAATAAAAATAACACAGCCTTTGAGCCAGAGAAAGTGATAACTCCACTGATTTTAGGTATGGCATTCAGGAGAGGGTGAAGATGAGGATCTGGCCTCAGTAAAAAAGATATCAGCGATTCTTGATTAGAATAAAATGGCTGCCAGGCAGAGACCTGTCTACAGCCCCTGCTGCTGTAGGGAAGGGAAATGGAAAGAAGCCAGATGATGAGAGTTAGGTGAGTTTTCTGATAGACAGGACATGAGGTTCTACGGAAGCTAAGAGAAACATGTGGGGTTGGGGAAGAGGTCTTCCCTGGGATTAGTTCCCTTGGGTTGATCATCCTGTGAGATCAGTTCCCTTATTCTTTCTCCCCCTTTGGAACAGCCCCCATGAAGTGGCTGTGCAGCTGTGGGAACCGTCTCAGAGCGGGCTCCCTGTTCATCTTTCCAGTTCAGTGCCCTGTTTATTAATGAGCACAGACTGACCTAGAGTCCCCAGCAGACTCTCCTCAGTGCTGAGAAAGGGATTACATAAAGGGAGGAGTCTTTGTGGGGCAGAGGACAGAGTGCAATTGGGAAGCATTGGGGCAAGCATGAATACTCACAAAAAGCTAGCTGTAGAGAAGAGAAATCCCTGGGGCTCACTGTCTGGCCAGCCAGTCACGACTGCTTCATAAGCTCCAGGCCAGTGAGAGACCATGTCACAAAGAAACAAGATGGACGACCCCTGAGAAAGAATAGCAAAAGTCACCTGCTGGCCTCTATCAGGGAGAAAGAAAGATAAGGGGAGGGAGGAGGGGAGGAGGGGAGAGGAAGAAGAAGAGGAAGAGGAAGAGGAGGAGGAGGAAGAGGAAGAGGAAGAGGAGGAAGAGGAAGAGGAAGAGGAAGAGGAAGAGGAAGAGGAAGAGGAAGAGGAAGAGGAAGAAGAAGAAGAAGAAGAAGAAGAAGAAGAAGAAGAAGAAGAAGAAGAAGAAGAAGAAGAAGAAGACGAAGAAGAAGAAGAAGAACCACCACTGTCTGTTAGGAGGCCCAGAGAGAGGAAAGACAAGAAGATTTGCTAATTGAATATTTCTAGTACATTTGTGATGCTGCCAAGCCAAGCTTCAAGTTCATCTTTAGGAATAGCACCCTTGTCATAGAAATAATCACCGGCTCCTAGAAAAGTGCTACTTTGTCTTTCAATTTTCATATAGCCATTCCTATTTATAAATAGTCCATTTTATCTCAACGTTTCTGTGCCATTGCACATGAAAAAGTCTCTAGGAATGGATTTCATGCCAGAAGGATGAAATACTTGCTTTCTCTAGAGAGTGTGATAAATGACGAGATTTCTTCTGAGGGATATTAAAAATTTATGCCTTCTTTCCCCCAAAGTACCAAGAAATACAAATATAAAATTCTACTTTTAGCTACTTTGACTATGTTAACCAGTGTGTGTGTGTCTATGTGTGTGTGTATGTGAGTGTGTATTTGTGTAAGTGTACATATGTGCATGCACGTGTATGAGCATATGTGTGCATATATGTGTAGGTATGTGTGTATGGACTTGAGCGTGCACATGTGTGTACATGTGCATGGGTGCACTGTGAGCATCTGTGCATGTGCATATATGCATGCATGCACTTGAGTATATGAATGTATACATCTGTGTACATGGTCTTATATACCTGCATTCACATGCATGTGATCACGTGTATTGTGTACATGTATGTGTGTGTGCACTTGAGTGTGTGCATATATATGTCTCTGTGTGTGCATGCATGTGTGTGTGCTTGTGTATATATATATGTGCATTCTTTTTTTTGGATTCTCAATGTTGTTTTCTGATTTTTACTCATATCTTACTAATTTGATTTTGGAAACTGCATCAAATCCTTAAGGTAAAATGTGTCTGGGTACAAACATACTAAGTATCTCATAAAAAAAAAAAAAAAAAAAAGCTGAGATCAGTTAAGTCTAACAGTTTAATTTATCCTTGTTTTATGTTCTTTCTCCAGCACTACACACACACACACACACACACACACACACACACACACACAAAGAATGAAAAGGAAAAAGAAACAAAAAGAGGACCTATGACCTGACAACACTCTGCCAAATATGTCCAGAAGATTCCATCCTTCCAAATAGATAAGTTATAACCAGACAAGAGTGACAACAGAGCCGCCTGATTGGTTGCAGCTGGCACTTGCTTTGCATGATCATGTTTTGCCGGCACTCAGTGTCTGCTTGGCTGGAGGGCTGATGGCTGTAACTGGCCGGACCTGCAATAGGTGCTCTTAAGTAAGTGTGCAGTCTGTTTGTGCATCAGCTTACTGTACTGGCGTGACAGAGCCTGCTTCGAGCCACCCATGAAAGTTTGGAGGCCGGTTCAGTTCAATCTTAGCTCCGTGCCACAGCCCTTGTTTTAACTGGATCACCTCTCCATTCCTCCCCTCACTGGATCGCCAGAACACCCTTACCAAGTAGCTGAGGGTATCGCTTCCACCCAAAAGGCAGAAAAACTGGCCACTGGGGAATGCCAAGGCATTAGCAAAGCCTGCAAGGGGGCAGGGATAGAACTCAGTTGGCACAGGCTGGCCCAGCATGCACAAAGCCCTGGGTTCTGCCCCCAGAACTGTGTAAAACCAGGCATGTTGCTGATGCTTGCCTGTGGTCCTAGCACCGGTGACATAGATGCATGGGAGGGGATAGGCAAGGTCATCCTCAGCTACGTAACAAGTGTTGAGGCCAGCACAGGCTACATGATTTAAAAAATAATGATGATTGATGCCTGCCCAGACTGCATGATTAAAACATAAATTAATAATAACAACAATAATAGTAATAATAATAATAATAATAACCCCTCAAGGAGGGTTCACTCTGGCACCCTGCTTCCCAGGGCAGCCCCCTTCCCCTTGCTCCAGCTTTCCACCCCTCTTGCACTAATTGTTTGGGAGACTTGTAAATGGCACAATCTGGCTGAGCTGTCCTTGTCCCGATAAAGAATAACTGTGTTGACAGTCTCTCCTCTTCACTGTCTCATGCTTCTGTCTCCTTCCTAGGTTTTACAACAAAGAGGCATCTAGAAGAGGACCCTTCGCCAGGCTGTCTTCAGTAATGACAATGGAACTGAAGCTTGTTCTTCCCTTCTGCATGGTAAGTACTAATTTGTGTGACTAACTTAGCATTCCATTCCACGGTATGTATATGTACATATATTTATACATATATGTATATATATGTGTATATATATTTAAATGTAGAAACGTTGCTTTGCGTAAAGATGGCACACCGTATGAATAACAGCCAGACTGGTCTTAAGGGTGTTTGCATTTTCACCAAAAAAAAAAGAAAAAAGAAAAGGAAATAGGAACACTCCATTTTTAAACATTGCATCATGGGTTTTTATAAATTGTACTTGAACATGTTTCCTCTGATCTAGAATTTGAGTCATCTTGACCTACATAGGAGTTGGGATCATGAAAATAACATGAGTCTTGCCTGCATATTTTATACACAAGTAGAGTTTTGTGCACAAAACTGACATGTGGTGCCTGAAACATCATGGCCGTATACAGGGAAGATTTAGACATGGACAGATTGCTGTTAGGGAGGGCTCCTGTCTTCCCAGATGCCCCGCTTGGAGTATCTACCCCTTTCGGCTGCAGCACCGGCTGTCTTCAACTCAGAAATGCATGATCACTCTGCAAGTGGCTAGGCCAAAGGTCAGCATGAACAGGAGAAATCAGCTTTTGGAGAAAAGGGGCAATGTTGGTGGATTTTTTTTTCCTCCGTTCCGACTCTGCCTCGCCTATCCACAAACTCATGTGTTAATTTCAGTCCACACCATGTTTTATTTTTGTTTCTATATTTAATGTTCTGATGCATATTTTACAGAAATGCCTTCTGTGTGTAGCTATGAATATTGCAAGAATTTCACTTATTCCAGGCTTGGGGAAGTGCGCATACCTGAACGTATGTGAGGGCTGAATTACAGATAACTCTTAGACAAATGTGGCTTTTATTACCTTTAACTACACAGAGTAACTTCAGCAAAACATTACAAAGTAGAAGTCCTTAAGGGAACCCTTAATAATAAACCATGCGAATATTCTTGTATTAGCATATAGATTGAATGTATGGAAGAGCTTAGAAAGGACCAAGGTTCCCTGAAAAATGGTTTATTCTGTGTCTAAAAATTGTACACAAGGCTGAAATGACATGTTTAAAGCACAATATCTTATCTGCCCATAAATACAGCATTTGCAAAGCAAAAGTAAACATAAGCCCAGCCTGCGAACAAGCTATTGAAAGGTTGTAAGCCTGCCGGGACCCCATAGTCACTGTATGTCACATGTGTGCATACCTAACTTAAAGCGTTGATGGGTGGCTGTCTGCCCCTACATCTCTGACTGGAGGGGAGGGGGCACTTGCGCTAACGAGTCAGGATACTATTTACACTATTAATCCCCTAAGCAATTGCTTATTTAAAGAAGTTCCATCTTTGGGGTTTCCATTAATTAAATCCATTTGCAGTGTTTGCAGGCATTTCAACTTTTTCCAGTCCTGGTTTTCATAAGACTGATTCAAATAGGTCTGTGCCATAATGCCTCTTATTAAGAAATTGGTCTTTGCTTTTAAAGGGAGTTAGTTTCAGAACAGCTACATACACAAAAACCGGCTAACTCAAACTCCCCTGTATTTTAGAAAAGTCAACCTATTAAATGTTACTATGTGAAATGTTCTCTTTCAATGATAAGTATACTTCTGCTGAATACGTGTCTAATTTCTAATGTTTCAGTAATTTCCATTTATTCTGGTTTTTTTCCTCCCTGCTTTGGCTTCACAAGCCTATTTTTAACTGTCACTGTGCCTTTGGGATTGTAGGTAAGCTTTTCAGGGTGCGTGTATTCAAAATAGAGTTTGATGAATTCTTTGTGAATTTCACACGTGCTTACAATGCATTTCGATCTCGTCCAACCCAACCTCCCCTTCCCAGAACACCCTCCCTCTCCCAACTTCATGTACTTTTTTTTTTCTTTTATAGATTTATAGGTAGAGGAAAGAGACCGGGAGAGGGAGATAGAGAGGGAGAGGGAGGGATGTAGAGGCATAGCAAACGGGGACTTCAGATAAAAACTAAGGAAGCCCAGAGTACAAGAATGGGTATATTTAGACCCTAACCTCAACCTTCTTTAATTTACATATATATATATATATATGTATGTATATATATTTATACATATATATATATGTTACTATGTGAAATGTTTTATATATATATATATATATATATATATATAAACATTGAGTCTGACTTGTACTGCCCATCTACTCCTGGGCACGGAGCCATCCACCGGAGTGTGATTGGCCTACTCAGGTCCACACTCTTAAAGAAAACTGACTCTCCTTCCCTTCCCCTGCCCTCCAGAAGCAGTCAACTCTCTCCGTCAGTGGTGGGGGCCTCATGAGCTCTTCCCAGTCCCTTGCTGACTGGCTTGACGGTGTGCAGGTAGCCAGAGCTGCTGTGGGCTCATGGACCGCAGCTGTCCAGTTGTAGCTCAGCCGACTCCATGATGGAAGTCCCCTACGGGCCTAAAACTGAGCCAGTAGACAGCACCTCCTGACAAAAGGAAAACAAAGGCCCAATCCATCGAAGTCCACACTTCTGAAAATGTCTCTAAATGTACTTACTTTGCTTTTTGGCTTCTGTAGTTCCACTTCTCGTTAATTGATGTATGCCGACCCAACACACGGTTCTGTGCTTAAAAGCTCACCCTGAGAAAGCCTCGGTGACACACTCGGATTCCCAAACACCCAGCTAATAAAGGCATTCTATGGGCTGGTGAGATGGCTCAGCAGTTAAGAGCACTGACTTCTCTTCTGAAGGTCCTGAGTTCAATTCCCAGCAACCACCTGGAGGCTCACAACCATCCATAATGATACCCTCTTCTGGTGCGTCTGAAGACGGCTATCGTGTACTTACATATAATAATAAATAAATCTTTAAAAGTTAAAAAAAAAAGGGCTTTCTATTGGCTTAAACTCATGTCCTAGCGGTCTCCTCTGGGGACCATCCCACAGCACTAGCATGTCCAGAAGGCCTATCTCTTCTCTGATCCTCTCTGCCCTCCGACTCTTAAAACTTTCCCACCCGATCTTCCTTCACAATTCTTGAAAAGATAAGTTTGGAAGATTGGTCTTGTCTACCCCATTGGGAGACCACAAGAAAATACGGAGCCAAATTCTTCTAATTCTACTGTTGAAAGGTGAGCTATAATCATTCCCAACGTTGGAAGATTGGTCTTGTCTACCCCATTGGGAGACCACAATAAAATACAGAGCCGAATTCTTCTAATTCTACTGTTGAAAGTTGACCTACAATCATTCCCAGAGTTGGGGGTGTGTTTTAAAGGGGTTTCCGAATATTTGACTGAGAACTTGTGGGATAAGTTCCATCATCAATTTACACTACAGAAATGGTTCTGTACAGCCTTATGCAGAACCTTGAAAAAGGTACTAAAGAGACAGAAGTCGAATTGTTTAAGCGAAGTAGCAAGCAGGGCGGAGGCAGAGTCTGCAAGGTGCCGGGGGCAGCGCTCAGGGTGTGAGAGGCTAGAAATAAACACTAAGAGGAACACAGCTTTGGATCTTGTGGGAAGCCATGCCTAATAAAGCTATCTCTAAGCAGCTATCGGGTGCTCGTCTACTCCAGTGTGTGCCTAGGCTTGCTACCAGGTACTGAGGTGTGTTCGTCTTTGCACAAAGCGGAATCTGGACATATTTGGCTTCAAATTCCAACCTAGGAACACATACAAGTCAAAAGGGATGTATAAGCCATAATTACCTTCTCCCGTTGCTGTAAAACAATATCCTGAGAAAAACAGGTTAAGAGAGGGAGGCTTTAATTTGACTGACAGGTCGGGGTACAGCCCCTTGTGGTGGGCTAGTCATGAGAGTGGAAGTGTGAAGCAGCTGGTCACATGGCATCCGCAAGCAGGAAACATCTGGGAAGGACACAAGTCAGTATTCAGCAAGCTCTCTCTACATTACATAGACCAAGGTTCCTGCTCAGGGAATGATTCTGTTCACAATAATAGTAGGGTTTTTTTTCCCCCCACATCAACTAATATAATCAAGATAATCTCCCACAGGCCTGTCTACAGGCCCATTCTCAGCTCCTTTTAGGACCTATGAAGTCAACAACTAACACTAGCCACCACACAACCCAAATGGAAAAAGAAAAAAAGAAAAGGATGGAAAGGAGGAAAGAAATGGTACCCTACAGTGAAGGCAAGAGTTACAATAGCTTTGCTCTGGTTGGTCCTAAAGGATAGGCATCGATGGTTAGCATCTTGACACAGGATTATACTGGAGGTCTGAAAAGGAAAGAACGTTGAATATCCTGAAAAAAACTCATGTATTGTAAAAGAAAATGAGGTTTATTCAATTAACTCTCCTTCCTTTAAGCAATAACCTATGTAAAATTTAATAGCAATGGCTTCCTAAAAAGATCCACGTTCCTGTCTTGCTAGAATCACCCCAAGGAAGCATTTCCTCTCACTTAGAGAAAGCACTTGTGTTACCATTTGTATAAATTTTTAATACTGAATAAAATATTAGTGTTTAGCTTAATATTGATTCTAAGCATAATATCCCTCCATAATGGCACACTAATTGGTTAAAATTAAATCAGACAGATTCAAGAACCCTGAGACTACCAAGTAACACTTGTAATTTTTTTTCATTAGTTTCCAAAATTCCAATTAAAGTGGAATTAATCTGTTGAATAAAAGATCACGGGGACCGTACAAGCTCTGCGTGGTGTGTCAAGAAAGGCCACTTCTTGCCACTCCTCCATCTTCACGGAGGAATACAGGAGGGGACTGGGGGAGGGGAGGGGGGAGGGAAACGGAGCAATGAAGTTAATATGTGGATTTCATGCGCAGAGTAAGAAACCCTGAAACAGAGAAAGTCCAAATACACCGAGCAGTCCATACATATCGAGGTGGTATACCCGCATGGGGGCAGTATACATACATGGAAGTAGTCTAGTGAATTAAGGCAGGCTACCGCGTTGGGGTTGTCTACATGCACTGAGGCAGTGTGCGCATGCCCTGAAGTGGTCTACTGCATTGAGGCAGTCTATATGCACAAATGCAATATATGTGCATTAAGGTGATCTACTGTGTTGAAGCAGTCCTTATGGCAGTGCAGTGGTCTTCTGCATTGAAACCATCTGCATGCCTTAAGTTGGTCTAAGTCATTGAGCACCTTAGCTTACCATCATGGTAGCTTAGACATCTTCCTTAGGCTTCCCAGAGCCAGTGATCCCTTTAGTAATGTTAGGCCAACAGCACTATCTCCTAAAGACCTTGAAGAAGCAAAAGGGTTCCCCTTGAGTGGGTGTCTTTGGCCCCCAGCGATACTTCATAAGGACTAGAATCTTGGCTGTGGCCATCAGAGAATATACAGCTGGTAGTTAGTGAGTGTGAGCCTCAGGTGCTGCTGAATATCCTTAGACATGGTCGTGGTTAGGGTTTTACTGTTGCAAACAGACACCATGACCAAGGCAAGTCTTATAAGGACATTTCTTTGGGGCTGACTTACAGGTTCAGAGGTTCAGTCCATTATCATCAAGGCAGGAGCATGGCAGCATCCAGGCAGACATGGTACAGGAGGAGCTGAGAGATCTATGTCTTCATGTGAAGGCCACTAGCAGAAGAGTGGCTTCCAGGCAGCTTAGATAAGGGTCTTAAAGCCCTCAGTGATAACACCTACTCCAACAAGGACACGCCCACTCCAACAAGGACACGCCCACACCAACAAGGCCACGCCCACTCCAACAAGAACACATCTTCTAATAATGCCACTCCCTGGGCCAAGTATATTCAAGCCATCACACACATGCAGGACAGGTCGCCACAACAAAGCCTCCTCAGTATTAGAGTGCTGAGAAAGGCTTAGTTAAAGATGTGCATGGAATGAGCGTGGGACCTGACATGATTATTCCTCATAAAAATACTGAGACAGGTAGGTGCTGTTGTTACTGTATCGGAGTTGAGAAGGAAGAGATTCACACCCATGGCGTTAGCCCTGAGCACTGCAAACAAGGTAGCCAGCCCTCTCAGGGGCATTGTGTTGACCCAGCCAAGCACCTGCTTGGGGTGACCTGATTTTAGGTGCTGACCTACTTAAAGCTTAACCATTCTAGAAGGTCTAAGGATCGATGGTAACAAAATTCACCATCTGTCATGTGATGTCTGTGTTCTCAGAAAGCCAGGAAGAAATGGGAAAAGACAGAGCAAGCCTTCGTGGTAACGTTTTTAACTTCTACTACTAATGGGGGCCTTCTGGTGGTCTTGCCTTTGTTTCAGGAAACAGACTTGGGTCTGGACAAATGAAGTTCGGTAGAGTTACCTTCTACCTAGTGTATGGTCTCATTAACTAGTTACATGAGACGTGGCTGTGACAACCTCAAAACAAACTAAATAAAAACACATGCACGCACATGCACACACACACACACACCACACACACCACACACACACACACACACACACACCACACACACACACACACACACACACACACACACACGTTTGACTTAATGTTAAGGTGTCTTAAGTAGAGAAGATTCTTTCTTAACACAAGAATTTGGGGTCAAAACACCTGAGCTTGCATTTCAAGGTTAGGACCATCATGCTCCAGGACTTTGAATAATTTACATAACTTTTCTGAGCTGTTTTCTTGCCTGTTTAACAAGTACATCATTACCTCACAGGAGTGTTGGGAGAATTAAATGAGACATAAAGCATTTGGCAGATGTTAAGCAGTTAATAAAAGATAATGGTCTTTGGTTCCATTTTTTTAACTCAAAAGCAGTTCTGGGTGTCTTACATTGATGCGGTGGCTGTGACGACCTTCGGTTGTCCTTGTAAAGCACTTTTGAGGTGCTTAGAGACACTCCTTTATGAAAATAAGCTCAAACAGCATCCCTTCCACTCAGCACTTAGTCCCAGCACTGGGGAGACAGAGACAGGCTGGTCTCTACGTTCAAGACCAGCAGGGTCTACATAGTGAGTTCAGGACAGCCAGAACTACATAATGAGACCCTGTCTTGAAAAACAAATTAAAATCTTTGACTTATTTCACTTAAGTTGACTTGAAAAGGAAAAGCCAGTCATACCAGCACACACCAAAATGCCACCACTCAAGAGACTGAGGAAGGAGAAGCTTGAAACCAGCCTAGGAACTAGGGAGACATTACCTGTCTCTATTTTTTTTTAATGGAGGAGGTAAGAGAAGAAGACGGAGAAAGATATTAAACATCTAATTTCCCAGTGAGAATTTTTCTAAGAAAAAAAAGGTGAATTTTCAAAATTAAAGAAAAATGATGTGCCTCTCTTTATGGTCTATCTAGTATAGCTAATAATCCTTTTCTTAATTAGCCATGTAATTATAACTCAACAGAAAATTTCCCTAAAGAATGTACTAACCTACTTTGGAGAGGGAAGTGGCACTAAGTAGCCAATCTTACCTAGAACTCTGACACCTTCTCTGTCCCGATTTATTCTTAACCTAAAAATCCTCAGGAGAGAGAAGGTGAGAGCTATGCATAATCTAATTGTTCCAAGGACTGGGTATGGGCTAAATTCACCTGTCACTGGTATGCTCAATGTCCTGTTTCCTTTATTCCTTGGAAAATATTCACTCCCTTCATTTTCCTGCCTCCAGGAAAGTAAAGACAGATCTAAACCAAACTCTGTCTCTGTTTGCCCAGGAGCAGGGCTCTTTCCTTCATGTGTCCCTCATTTCCAGCTCAAAACAAAAGTATTTATTTCCACCACATCCTATGCAAGATTAAGGGAAGGAGATTGATATAGAGATAGAAACAGAGATAAAGATAGAGATGTAGATGTAGACGTAGACTAGACATATGAAGACTAAACATACAGAGTATGCATACGCATATGCATAGACATATACATGATATAGACAGATGATGCAGATTTAGAGATAGATAGGTAGATAGATAGATAGATAGATAGATAGATAGATAGATAGATAGATAGATAGATAGATAGGTACTCTAGCAATATGTGCTTGAAATTCCCAAGCATGAGTGGTGTTTTTATTTCTATTTCTTTGGTTAGTTTTTGTTTAGAATTTTGGTTTTCTTTTGAGGCAGTCTCCTGTAGCCTGTGCTGGCCTCAAACTCATCATGTAGTTAGAATTACCTTGAACTTGTCATTTTTCTTCCTCTACTTTCCTTCCCCCAAATGTGCCACCACACCCAGTTTTATGTAGTGCTGATGACTGAGCCCAAGGCTTCTGGAATGCTACACAAGCATTCTCCCAACAGAGGCCACCTCTCCAACCCAAGAGCATTTTTTTGGCTAGTTGGCTGGTTGGTTGGTTGGTTGGTTGGTTGGTTGGTTGGTTTGTTAGTTGATTGGTTGGTTGGCTGGCTGGCTGGCTGGCTGGCTGGCTGGCTGGCTGGTTGGTTGGTTGGTTCGTTGGTTGATTGGTTGGTTGGCTGGTTGGTTGGTTGGTTGGTTGGTTGGCTGGTTGGTTGGTTGGCTGGTTGGTTGGTTGGCTGGTTGGCTGGTTGGTTGGTTGGTTGGTTGGTTGGTTGGTTGGTTGGCTGACTGGTTGGTTGGTTGGCTGGCTGCTTGGTTGGTTGGCTGGCTGGTTGGTTGGCTGGCTGGCTGGTTGGTTGGTTGGATAGTTGGTTGGTTGACTGGTTGGTTGGTTGGTTGTCTGGTTGGATGGTTGGTTGGTTGGTTGGTTAGATGGTTGGTTGGCTGGTTGGATGGTTGGTTGGTTGGTTGGTTAGATGGAAGGTTGGTTGAATGGTTGGTTGGATGGTTGGTTGGATGGTTGGTTGGTTGGATGGTTGGATGGTTGGATGGTTGGTTGGTTAGCTGGTTGGTTGGTTGGTTGGTTGGATGGTTGGTTGGTTGGATGGTTGGTTGGTTGGATAGTTGGCTTGTTGGCTGGTTGGTTGGTTGGTTGGTTGGTCGGTCGACTGGTTGGTTGGTTGGCTGGCTGGTTGGTTGATTTGGTTTATTTTCTTGTTTTGTTTTGCTTTTGCTTTTAGATCACATGTTTTTTTCTTAGTTAGAAGGGTGTTCAAACTTAATAGTTGGCACTGTGGCAAGGCATTGATATGTTACTGAATTCTCACAATGTGGCAAGTTCTACACACTCCTGTATTACTGCAATATTTGGATGCATTTGCACCTTGTTGCAAACTGTATCTTTCGTGCACTTCTGGATCAGATCTATTCAGTGTGGGCAGACCTAATTATGCATGTTGATTCATTTAAATTGATGTGTTTGTCCATCACCTTTCTCACAGCATAATGGGCGCTCAGTATCTCCCTCTTTACTCCAGATCTTCCAATAGTTCTCTGCATCATGCAGAGTCAAGGGCCCTGGCCTCCTGGACCTCATTTCCTTCTGTCTCTCTCCTCTCCCATTCTAGTCTGTTCCAGACACCTTGGGTCTTTTGAGTTCTGCCTGCCTCAGGATCTTTGCATGTTCATTTATTGTTCTCCAGTATGACTTGATCTCATAGCCCTGGTGCTAGCAGTCCTCAGCTTCTAGTCTCTGTTCAAATGTTATCTTCCCAGTAAGACTTTTTTTGTCCACCTCCCTTACACCCAACCCCCCCTGTGCTTTTTCCCTTCCTGATTTACACCTTTCCAAGGCATATGTCTCCCTCAGATAAACTTTATATTTAACTCCATTTTCCTTTTTAGCACACAAACTACAAGCAGTCAGGGACTTCTGTTGTTTTTACCTGATGGTATCCCAAGTGCTGCATTCATGGACAGATATTAGTTAGATTATTAGATTAGTTAGATATTAGACAGATATTAGATTCTACCTTTATCAGAGTTCCATTATGCTAAGACCCGAGTTGCCTAAGTAACTCTAAGCAGAAAGAGTAACTTAGGAGGTAGGACAAAACCTGATCTCAGATTGTACTACAGAGTCATAGTGATAGAGGCAGCAGAACCTTGGCATGAAAACAGATATTTTATCGACTCCACCAGGAGAATTTTGCTCCCTGTTAGATTTAGGACGCAGATGACATTTCATTTTGTTTGCTTTTGCCCTACTGAGTTTAACAGGAAAAGTCTGCATTTCAGCCATTTCCCTCTCCCTAGTATTTTTGCTTTCAGTCAAGAACATGGTTAGCACCTAAATGGTAAGTTATCTAGAACAAATTAAATTCCCGATGAGAACACTCTTGGTTGAATCCTGATGGGGTAGAAGATTGGCAACACCAAGTCTACTAATAGTTAATGGGGAAAAAATGACGATGTTTCCTTTATAGCTAAGATTATTTTCCTCCACACATAAAACAAATATTGGACACTTAATCCTGATCCAAGAAAAAAACTACCTTCTCACAACTGGAAATATAGTTCATGACCAAGGATTATTCACTGTTGTTGTTTGATGTCATGTGATACACTGGGAAGAATAGCAGTCTCTGAGAAATCTCTGGCCAGTGGTTTCTCTTTTCTCAGTAGAAGAGGAAGAATCTCTGTATCAATGCCCTCCATTAAAGGACATGAGGAGAGAAACATTCCGTGTTTTACCATTTGGCAAAGGGACCTTGGAAATATTAAAGATGTGCTGGGTGGATTCCAGGTTTGCTAGTCATTCTTTTAACTAATACGCCTCTGTTCAGAAGAGGATTCAAATCTGCGCTGCTCAGTTCTCTCTTGTGCCCCCTAGTGGCGTTTCTAGGCGTAAGAAAAAAAGTGCGGATTTACCTCGAAAACCTGCAACATTGTGAGCAGTTTCAGAGCTATGGGACCTGGATTCACCTCCCTGTGGCTGACCCTGCCTGGAGAGGGTTTGCACCGTGGGTCTGCTAAATGTAAATATGCAGAGACCACCACCTTCAATTTTTATATCACGTCCATCTGCAACGAGCAATAAAGCAAATCCCAGAGCGTGATAATACATCTTCTACTAATTAAAGAAAACCTTGATCCCTATTCCCTTTGCAATACTGTGCCCCCATTAGTGAGAGATCTTACGCCCTTTGGGGGGAAAAAAGGCCTCTTGAAAATGTCCCTAGGGTTGTGAACAGCTAAGAACTTTGTCTCAAAAATGAAGGAGCAAGCCAGGAAAACGTTTTAACCTAGCCAATAGCTCCAGTGAAGCTTTAAAGGATTCTGAAGACACCATTAAAAATTAAATAAAAGGCCTCAGCTTGGATCTGTGCATGCTTCAATAGGCAAAAAAAGAAAAAGTTATATTTAATGCAGAGGGTGTTGAATCTGAATTAGTACAAATATTATTAATTTAATGTTCATACTGCATTTTATGGTTTATAAACTGGTTTGCCATCATTTTATACATTTTCCTCACAGTGGCACTATAAAATATATCAGCGTTTTATTTTTTCCGCTTGATGGATGAGGCGAGCCTTAATAAGTGATTCATTTCTTTCCTGTGCATATTGGTTAACTGGTAAATGATTAATTTATGTCTACATGAACTTCATCACTCAGGGTATTTATTTAAGTGTGAGTTGGTATTTATTTTGCCTGCAAAGCATTACAGTATCCAATTATATATGCATGTTTTAAAGGCAGTAAAGCAGCCACCGAAGTCTAATGCAACATTAAGTCAGATTTTTAAATCCATAGTAAATTCCAAGTTAAGGTATTTAAATCAGTCACCCCACCCCTCCTTCCTCCCCGTTCACTCAGGCTCATGTGGTGAGAAATGGCTTCTCTGTGAAATGGCAAAGGGGCACCTGGGCAGTCACCAAGAAAAGATGTATTGAGATTTCTCAGAGTTCAGAATATTAACTAAAGAAAGACCCAAAACACTGAGTCATTCCTCTGAACGAGGACAGAAAAATAATCAAGTTCGTTCTCATATGTCTGCCTGCAGAACTGTTTCTGGAGTAACTGTGGATCTTTTGATTTGTCTCCACTCTGTCTTCTTTCAGTGGTCTTTGTCAAACTTTGCACCTATAAAGTAACTGTTTTGTGGTCATTGTTTCTTTTCCTAATGCTGTGCTGAAATCCTCTGGACAAAAGAGCATCTTAAGGTGGAAGGGCTTATTTTGGCTCAGGGTTCAAAACCCCGCCACCGCTGGGGAGTTAAGTTCCCCCCCCCCATGTGAAGCCGCCGGTCACATTTCATCCACGAGCAGGAAGAAGAGTGGAGTGATGAACGTGTGTCTCTGCCTTCTCTGTTTGTGCTCTCTATTTTAACAGTCCTGGATGCTAGGCAAGAAATGGCGCCATCCTAGACGGGTCTTCCCATAGCAACACAGCCATCACCCACAGGCATCCCGGAGTCCCGCCTCCCAGAGGATTCTAGAATCTGTAGAGCTGACCAGTCACAGCCCACTTGTGTAGTTCTAGAAGCCTGAGTAAAGACCACATGCAAGGATGTGCTGGGGTTGGCTTTAAAAGACGGGCGAGTTCTTTGGCTTCCTCCATAGCATTATCCAGGGCTTTGATTTAAAATCTTTCCCAGTGTGGAAGGTGCCTAGACTCTAAAATTCCCAAAATGCTTGCTCCCTTGGGTCTGATTCAGCTGCGGACTCCTTATCATGCTGCTTCTGATGCGCCCTATCTTGACACTTCCGCCATGATGTTCCTCTCACGATACCTTCCCTTTCATGATGCCCCAGAAATGATGCTTCTACCATGGTGGCCCTACCACGTTGCTCCTACCTGGACACCTCGGTCATGCCTCTTCCATCCTGCT
Organism: Apodemus sylvaticus; assembly: GCF_947179515.1. Classification (NCBI taxonomy): domain Eukaryota; kingdom Metazoa; phylum Chordata; class Mammalia; order Rodentia; family Muridae; genus Apodemus; species Apodemus sylvaticus. Next base: position 18,461,618 of record NC_067490.1, on the reverse strand, counting down.
GCCAATTGAATCCAACAATTTAGAATGGAGAAGCAGCAGAAAATTAATTTTATGGAGAAATATGTTGTCTTTATGTGATCATGTGCTATTTGTAACTCTCCTTTATCTATAGACCTCAGGACTCTTTGAGCCAATTAGACTAAGACTTTAAAAAAAAAAATCATTGCAAAGACTCCCTGTCCTGATATCACCTGCAAAAGAAGAAGAGGAGGAGGAGGAGGAGGAGGAGGAGGAGGAGGAGGAGGAAGAGGAGGAGGAGGAGAAGGAGAAGAAGGAGGAGAAGGAGAAGGAGGAGGAGGAGGAGGAGGAGGAGGAGGAGGAGGAGGAGGAGGAGAAGGAGGAGAAGGAGGAGGAGGAGGAGGAGGAGGAGGAGGAGGAGAAGGAGGAGGAGGAGGAGGAGGAGGAGGAGAAGGAGAAGGAGAAGAATTTCTCAAAAAGTCTAAATATTGACAGTCTGTGAGTTGTCAAAGGCAGCTGATGGAAAACACACTGTGTGGGCAGAATATTTCAACTCTTCCAAGACACAGGAATTCTCTCTTAAGAGAGCAAGTTTAAAATGTACTTTTGGAATCATTCAGATCCAGGAAGTGTTCTGAGACCATTTTAATGAAATTAGTTTTCTTTTTAAAAATGTTTCTGTACATATGGAAATATGAAATCCATCATCTTGGGCACGCCAATGTTTGGCCTGTTACTACATGTGTAAGTATGTGCTGTGGAGCCTTTCAGTCACAGCATAGACAAAAATAACAAATTTTTAAACAAGAGACATTAATAGAAAGAAATGTCACTGAATTCTTCTCTGTGGGCTTTTGCTTAAGGGTTAAATATAGCAACAACAAAAGAGGACCTGAGAAGAGCTTCCTAACTCAGACTTAGCTGACCCGGTTTCCTGGATTATTTTTATATAATAAATTATAAAATTAATAAAATATAATAAAATTAATAAAATATAATATTTTATATAATAAACACAGAGATATATGTATGAAAAGAGAAAATATAGATACTCCAGCCATCTTACTCAAGTCAGTAAAACAGATATAGATACTCCAGCCATCTTACTCAAGTAAAACAGAAAAAAAGATGTACATGTAATAAAAATAAATGTCCCAAATAGAAAAAGTGTAGAAATCCCACGTTTTCAAAACCCCTTTCATCCGGTTTAGATGGCTGAAACTATCCTGGCTCTCCAGATCGCCCAGATGCCCAAGATCTCCCAGCATTCCTTGTGAACCGCAGGCCAAGAATTGTTGACAGTTCTTGCTATCCCCCTGTCCGTTTATTTGACATGTATTACAGCTTCCAAACTGGACATGTCATTGTCCCCTTGAGAAGTCCATGTCCTTATCTAGCCTTACAAGAGAGTTGTGTAGAAGTACACAGTGATCTGAGTGGGTGGAGACCCAGAGGAGATTTCTTCTGTGTTTGTCTTTTTCCAACGTCCTGTCTTACAACATGAGACACAGTGGGGCATGGTCCCTCTTTCTCGGGTACTGTGCTCGGTCCCTAGGTTCCCAGTCTTGTAGTTTGAGAACCCACCATTATGACTGTTTCCTGTTCAGTGCTGTCTCTGGTTATAATTCAGTTGGCTTTTGCCAAAAGGAAATGTTTCAAAGACTTTCTTCTAATTTATCTACTTTTAAGTTTCCATAAAAGTATGTGCTATAGCTGGATCATGTTAGCTCCCTTCTTTTCCCTTATCGGCCCCCTTTGTTTCCTAGCGACGTTTGTCTAAACGCACACGCGATTTTAGGTGTCTTTGAAATTCTGAGAACCGCCAATGAGAGAATACGGAGATTCATAATTTTCTAAAACCGACTTAGCTCACCTAATATTCTTACGCGGAAATGTTGAAAACTAGCGGCAGTCACAAATGAAAACCCTGTACTCTCCTTGAGGGTGAGCTAATATCCAATCAGGTTACCATGATTTATGGGAATGGCATACAGAGAACGTATGGACCCTCGTTTGACGGCCAGGTATCGAGTGGACCGTTCGCACACCATTACCTGGAATTTCCCTTTCAGCTTAACACATCAGTGTTTCGTCAACGTGTAACTTAAAAGTTCTCCTGACTGAACATTCCTACCCATCAGATGTTGGTTTATTCCTTAGCGGGGTTGGGGGGTTGGGGGACGGAGATTCAAAAAGGTAGGGTAAGGATGATATCTTAATGTAGGGAGATGATCAAGAGAGGGCAATGTCGGGTGGTGAGGAAGGATGGAAAATAGGCAAAAAGACTCCTGGGGCATGAAAGAGGGAGAGAGTCCAGGCAAGGGAGGGCTGCATTGGGGGGAGGGGCAGGGGAAAGGGGAAGAGTCAGGAGTAGAAGAGTTTTGAAAGACAGAGGAGGAAGCACAGACCGCAATTGATTCAAGCACGTTGTAATTCTACCTAATAAGTTCTATGCTGGTTTTAAAAATGAGAATATTTTAGAAATTCTATTGTATCTTTACGGCAGTTGAAAGAGTAAAATCCCAACCTAATACAGAAAACCTTCCCCGTGGGGGAGGGCAGGGAGGGAGAGAGAAAAAGAGGGGGGGGGGAGGGAGGGAGAAGGAGAACTGCATTAACCTCTCATGACTCTAAAACCCTGCCTCTCTCTGAGAGGTTATTTCTCCACCGGTGAAGTACAGATTAGATGATATTAAAAGTAGCTTTATTGGGAAGCTGCTCTCTGGGGAGTTCACTGGCCCTGAGGATTGAGGCCAGGGGAGTCGCCATGGGGAGAGAGGGGGAAGGGTAAGAAAAAGAGAGAAAGGGGCTCATGCAGAGACAGAAGCAAAAACTAGAGAGAGGAAGGGAGAGACAGAGAAAGATAGAAGGGAGGGAGGGGGAGAGTGGGAGGGGAAGGAAGGGGGAGAGGGAAAGGGAGAAAGCGAGCCCGCAAAATGTCTGGATTATATAGGGAAGAGCCTTTGGAGAAGGCACCTCAGCGCCTGGACTGGAAATTTCAAGGTTGGGTGTGGAGCATTCTGATACCTGTTGAGAGAGACCGGGGAGGGGGGCTGGGGCGGGGTGTTGGAGTCCTTGGTCTGGTCTGGGGAGTGGGGACACTGAGAGGCCTGTTCCCTTGCTCCAACACAGGCAAGTTTAGATAAGAAGAGACAGCCCATGATTTTAAAGTTTTATTATAGAAAAGTAGGGGAAAAGAAAAGAGATAGAAAATAAAGAGAGAAAGAAGAGATAGAGAGGTTACAGAGTCCACCAAGGCCCCGTGGAAAGAGAATGGGGAGGGGGGAGCAGGGGGGCGACAGACAAGGGAGAGAGTAAGAGAAGAGAGGAGAGAGCGAGGAGGAGCCACGCAGCCCCTTTTTAGTGCCCCCCCAACCTGGCTGTTGCCAGGTAACTGTGGGGGTGGAGTCCAGCCAGAATACCAGGGGCTTAGGGTGTGGCCCTATGTAACTGATGGCCCCAGAATTATGGAGTTGAGGGCCTCATGGTGTCAGTCTGGTGTCTGGGAGGATGGGCAAACAGCCTTCTGTCCCTTGTGGATTAAATCCACTAAGTCGCCAGGGTTCAAACCTAGTTCTTGTTTTTGTTTTTGTTTTTTTGGTTTTTGGGGTTTTTTGGGGTTTTTTGTTTTGTTTTGTTTTGTTTTGTTTTTTGTTTTGTTTTGTTTTTTCGAGACAGGGTTTCTCTGTGTAGCCCTGGCTGTCCTGGAACTCACTCTGTAGACCAGACTGGCCTCGAACTCAGAAATCCACCTGCCTCTGCCTCCTGGGATTAAAGGCTGGGATTAAAGGCGTTTGCTACCACCGCCTGGCTCAAACCTAGTTCAACCAGAACATAAGACTGCCTTTCACGGTCTGACAGTTGGGGGCAGGGCGTGCCAGATAGGGACTGAGGGATGCTGGGAGAACCTGGAGGCCAGGTCTGCTTTGATGAATATAAAATAGGCATCTCAGTCCCTTATCCAGAGGTCAAAACCAAACAGTTTCCACTTTCCCTCTTATCCTAGGGCTCTGCTCTCAGACTCACCGGTAACCAACACAGTGATGACAGTTCTCTTCACGAGGTTCCAACTATTGCTGAGTGGGAAAACACAGCAACAGTCAATGCAACTCATTAGCTTGCCTATAATCCTAACACTCAGGAGACAGAAAGACTAGACAGTCAAGGTCTCAGCCCTATACAATAAATAAATAAGTTGATAGACAGACAGACAACCATATAAACCACTGACTATTCCTTATTTTGGGAAAAAAAAGAGGAAACATAGTTATTTTATCAGTTTGTCATTATCTTCTGTATCCACTCTCAGCTCCCTGTGTGGAGCACAGGTATATAATTAATTACAAGCCCGAGTTCTGTTTTTATCCTTTGTTAACTGAATGACAGCTCTACTAGTTTCTGTGCATCGTCTATAACTAACTCAGCAGAGGTCTTAGCGCTGCTGATTGGAACTGGTGGCAGGGAAGGGAGGGGACCCGGATGAGAGGACTCTAGACATTCCTCGGTGAAGTAGTACGGATTCTGATCGTGCATATGCGGTGCTGGGAACGTGACGTTTCGGGTCATGAATGAAGAGTGTTCTGGAAATTACATCTCCATCTCGAGAACAGGCATGAACTGGGCTGTGCTGGGCCACCTTGGTTCGATTTATTAAGATCATCCTTGAACCTTCTAGTAAATGGTTTTTGCCTAAACTAGTCCAAAAGTTTAAGGAAATATCCTCCGAAGTTGAAGCTTTACCCGGATACAAGCGGGCGCACTCCTCACTTTGAAGACATCCTTGCTGGCTTACAGCTCGCGGTCCCCATATGTCCCGTGGCTCCTCCTAGGAGGTCACGCAGCACTAACTTAACCTGTTTCTCCTCCTTATTGTGCTTGGCTTTAGTCCTGAGTTTGTCGGGTCCTCCCAGACTCCCGGTTTCTTATCATGGAATTTCTCTGCGTCATCCTGGTCTCTGGCACCAGATTTTTGAGTCTCTTTCACTTGAGCATAAAGCCCAAAATGGTGAGGCCTGGGGTTCCAGCTCAGCAGCAGACGTCTTTCTTCAGATGCACGAAGGCCCCGGGGATTGGGCCCTGGTGGGGCCTAATTAATAATTCTAGCCCTACGTTACATTTCTCATATCCCTGCAGGTATAAAGTAGTCATTCAAAACAAAACCAAAGGGCTGCATTGGAGAAGCCTCCATACAGAAGTGAGGGGAAGGGACGTTTTTCTCGCTTGGGTACTATTCTGAAGAGAGACAGGAAGATGAGCTAAATGACCTCGCTGTGACCCGGAAGCTGTAAGATGTTGTGAGCTCTGAGCGCCTAGTGGCTCATTTCCATGAAATTCTGACATTTAATCTGCTCTGAGCTATGAGCGAGCCTGTTAACAGATGAAAACATCTTCACGGAGGAGGATTCGCTTGGTTCTCAGCATGATTTCCTTATCCATCCTTTAGACTTACATCAAAGAAAGCCACTAGAACATCCATGGGAAACCAGTGGAAAAAATTACCAGTCGTACTGCGTGCGTAACGATCCTCAGTCTGTCTTCCGCTCTTGTCTTCATCACTAGTTTAGAAATATTTACTCTTGAAGGCATGGTTAAAGGACTCATGAGCTATGGCTGAAAAAAAAAAGAAACAGCAACCAAACAACACAACAAACCCTACAAGGATGCTCGCTTTCTATGCTCTAATTGTTACTACTTAAACACTGTCTTTGTTAACATCAGTGCCTTTCCTGCTTCCAAATGATTGGCTGCCTTCCAAGCAGGTTGTCATAGAGCAGGCAGACATACACACACTCACACACATGCACACACACTTGCACACATACTCATACACGTGCACTCACACATATACATAAACATGTACTCACATACATACACACACTTCCAGACTCACTTACACACACATACACACACACAGACTCACCCAAACACATACAGACTCACTCAAACACACACACTCACACACATATACACACATACACTTGCACACATACACACACATGCACTCACACACATACATACTCACACACTCACCCAAATACACACTCACAGACTTAAACACACATACTCACACACGCATACACACATATACATACTTGCCTACATACTCACATACATACACACACTTGCACACACACACACACACTCACACAGACTCACCCAAACATAACACTCACAGACTCACTCAAACACACACTTGCACACATACACACAAACACACTCATACACATACATACATTTGCACACACTCACAGACTCACTACACACACACATACATACACTCACAGACATACACACACACTCACACAGACTCATTCAAACACACACACACAACTTACCCTCACGATTACATATATTTTGTTTATTGACTCATCATAACAATGCTTTGAAAGGTTACCAAAATTAAAATAGTGGGCTATGCGTATATTCTGTGACCTTTGTTTTCTGATAACGACTTTGACTATTCACCAACATTTTACAAGCATTGTTGAGTACTCTGTTATCTTGTGTTGTCTGGTCCAACTGCATTTTGGATGCTGGGGAACTAACACAGTAAGCCACAGCATTAATCTCGAGTTGTAAAAGCCCCATTTGTATTGTGACACACACACACAAATATAAAGCAAGCAGAAAAAAATGCTTTGCAAGCTCCTTTCTGAGCTTGGTATTGCTGGAAAATATTTGGCTCTTTCAGTATCTGGTGACATTCTTTCATTCATCCTGGAAGGGCAGACATAATTCTACTGGGTCAGAAATGATTCTGATGTTGCCTGGTGAAATATTTTTAACAACAACAAAAAAATTGGTCCCATAGGTAAATATGTATCCTCGAGTTTAGAACAGTGGCTGAAAATGATAAAATAGTAAATTACTGTTTTGAGCATATCCGAAAGAAATTGCCAACAAATACCTAACACTAAATAGAGAAAATATACAATAACAGTCATCTCGCTCTCTCTTAAATAGACACAGGACTACTAGAATAATAAGTTTATACCTGTAGAAGGTAGGATCTGTTTGTTCTGAATACAAATGGCTACCCACCATCCATATCACCTAAACCATGTGTGCTTAGAACTACGAGTTGAGGATGGAGAGAGTTCAGTCCTTAAGAGCATACACTGCTCTTGCAGAAGACCCCATTTCAGTTCCCAGCATCCATGCTGGCTGGTTCCAAACTGCCTGTAACTTAAAATTCCAGGAGATCTGTAACCTCTGACCTCCACAGGCACCAACACACGTGTGCATGTGCATACACACACACACACACATACACACATGACGTAATGTAAAAATTATTTAAATCTAAAAGAAAAAACGAGAAGTCATTTTCAATGCAGCGAGCACAGATCTCACCACCCACTGCGGGCACAGGCATGTACACAAAGCCCCCAAATCAATATTAACTAATGTAGGGTTGTAGGCGCATCCCCACCACAGGGTTAGGCCGGGGCAGTAGGGAAGCGCTGAGGCACCGCTCATTGGGTGGGAAAATGCGTCTGAGGCATGGGAAAGCCTGAGCTGGTTCAGGGGTCCCTGTGCCTGCGACCGAGGGGCCGGGGCTGTGGGGTTGTCAGACTCTTGGACATCCAGGCGCCCAGTCTCCAGGTAGAGGAGGCAGGGATGAGGGGGCGTGGCGGTAGTGAGGTTTTCCAGTTGGCCTTCTATTTGTCAATCAGGCAGTGGCCCAGTTCCTGCTTGGCTCCTTGCTGACACCAAAACCGAGATGACTTACTTAGCTCAGCACAGGCGCCCGTACCTGTGATCACAGCACAGGAGAAGCAGAGAAAAAACGGAATGGAAGGTTGGGGATGGATAGGGCGGGGTGGGGGTGGGGGGGTCCAGCCTGGAAGACTTGGAAAACTGTCATGTGTGTTGACCAGCTGGAAGCCATGCAGTCCCCTCCAGCTGCCACCTCGAGGTCAGGGGAGATATTCTAAGATCTTTATTGTTCTGAGATCCTTTTTGCTCTTCCTCCCCCCACACCCCTTCGTCCTCACCCCCACCCCCGCGTGTGTCCCAGTTCCCAAACAGCATAAAATTCACCCTCAAACTAATCAAACATAAAAGGTTGGTGAACAATTTTCAAAGGGATGATTCAGGGTTAGAAGAAACCCAAGAGGCCATGAATGCCCTGCGTACTCTCCTGACATCTGTCATGAGATAGAAATCTTGCGAACAGGAGGAGTCCAGAGATTTTAGGCTTTCCCCGTGAATAGACCATCCAGCATTTCAGACACCAAGTGACTCTGTAAATGCCCCTCATGGGTCAAATTTAAGTCACGGTACTTATGAACTGCTCAATTCCTCCATGAAAAGTTCCTGCCTGTGCCCCTCACTCCCTTTGGTTATTTCTCCCACCAAGAAGGTGTGTGGCGAAGAAGCCACCATGGGTTAGGGGAACTCAAGAGCCCTGAGGGCTGACTAATTAGAGTTATGAGCAGCCCAGATGAAATATAGTTTAAGTAATAACTTGGGGTTATTGATAGGGAAGCAGATTCTAATAGCATAGAGGGTAGATATCTGCCCAGCTCTTGTGCTGTTTAAGGCTTATTGTAAATATAAAAGTTGTGTTGTGGGGAGTGGGCACAGCGGGCAGTCTAAAATGGCGCCTGGGCTGGTTGCCAAGTCACATCACTCAGCAACACTCCACGTTCCCCTTTAAGAGTCACGTATGCACTGGAGAAGTGCGCATGCGCCCTTTGACATCATCTTAGGCCACGCCTGGGCCATCGTCTTGATCCTATCACGAGCCTCCACGTAGTGGTTGCTGATTGGTGCAGGCCGGGATATATAACTCGGGCAACGGGCTAGGATGGGGGGCTTCCTGAAGTAAAGTTCCTGAGTAAACTGCCTGGAGAAGAGTCTCCCGTGTAGTCTCCCTTATTCCGCTGGACGGAATTGGTAGCGACATTGTGTGTATCTTATCTGGGAACTGGAGGGTAGGAACTCCAGATTGGGATTAAAACTTTCTACAACAAGCGTCTTAAATCACCGTCCTTGGAATATACACTGAATTGTTTTAATGTTGGCAGACACGGCGGGGTATTGTCTGACAAGCACTCTGGTAAAAACACCATTAGGAATAGCTTCATCTTAGCTCATTCTACCCCTGAAGTTATGTCCACGGCTGCTCGCTCCTTCAGATGAGCTGTTCCTCAACATATCTAGTGCAAAGTCACGCATGTCCCACCCAGCAGCTTCAGGTCTAAGTTTTGTCTCTTGGATCAAGACCTCTGTCGAAGATTTAAATTTGTTTCCTTGAACGTTAGCTCATCAAAACTGACTAAAACGAATAGATTTTTAAGACGCTGCCTCCTTCCTGCTTTTGAAAACTCAGACCCCACCTTATTCCTCCTCTCCCACTCTTTCCCAAAGATAGAGGACAATGGGACAGTAAGTTTCACTCAGCAGAAACTATAGTTCATTTAATGTCCTGACTGCCATCTTTCTTTTCTTTTTTCTCTTCTTTTCTTTCTTTTTTTTCCTTTTTTTTTCCTTTGAGCATAAGTCTTATCCTACTTTTAGAATCAAAACACTCAAAACTTTGGTAATTTGGTATTCCTATTTTAAGATGTAGGAGTTCTCTCTAGAGACAAAATTCCTATTTATGCACCAACCACTACCATTTTGAATAGAATCAAGCCACATGGCATACCTGCATGGTACTTCTGCCCCTAGTAGCTTCCTGTACCCATAGCTGGCATCCTCTGCATTTCTAGAACCATCCTTTGAATCTGTCTGGGGAAAGGCCGAGAGTCCGTTTCCCCATGGTCAATGCATAGAGTTATATTTGAAATGATTGTGAGCAAGTAAGGAGGATGAATTCTGGGTATTTAATGAAATAAGAAAACTAAGTAAGGATTTGAAGAAAAGGAGTGAGAAGCTTCACCTCAGGCCCTGAGGTCTCGTCTCCCTTCGTTCCAAAGAATAGAATTCCTCTGTAGGGCCAGATTCTCTTAGGTCCTGACCTCTTTCCCATGAGTCCAGCATGGCCTGTGCATCTCCCTTAGGGAGCCTTCTCTGGAAACTGAAGGTGGGAAATAGGAGAGCTTCACTGGGGTTACTTCTGCAGATGCAGATGCAGAGAAGGCCCTGATGGACACACCTCACATTCAATAAAAGCCCAGTCATCTACAGAGATTCTGCAAAATAACTGCTCATTCCAGGGTCAGAATCATTTCTAAAGAACGGACACTGTACACTCCGACAGGGACCAAGGTCCTACCAGTCAGGTCAAGATAGCACAGGGTACAGGAACTGTCCTCCTAATTCCCACAAACTGGAGGCACAGAGCACAGGACACACACACACACACACACTCACACACTCATCTCATTCTTCTTACTCTTCCCTCTCATACACAAGCACAGGAACCCGACACTCTCTGGTCCCATGTTCTTTCTTGTTAACATATTACTGTCACTGTGGTGTAAGTGACTCTCATTTGAACAGAGTGGTGTTCTTTGGCTTTAAGCAGCAAGAATGAAAACAAACATCATATACACATATACATACACATATACTACATATATACATATACATCACATACATCATATATATATATATACATATACTACATATACAACATATACATGATACAACATATACATATACTACATATATACATATATACACAAACATATACACATGCTACATATATATCATATACACTTACATATATACATATAAACACAGATAGAGATTTTTTAACTATTATTTTAATGGGCCTCCAATCATGCATGAATTTTCATTTTATACATAGACACTATATATATATATATATATACATGCATACATATAGACAGACAGACTTTCTTAAATTATTATTTTTAATTGGCCTCCAATCATGGAGGAATTTTCATTTTATACATAGACATAGACCAAGACATAGAGATCATATACACAGACATATACGTATACATACATACATATAGACACAGAGAGACAGAGACTTTTTTAATTAATATATCTAATTGACCTCCAGTCATGTGGGGATTTTTATTTTAGCCCCTGCCTAGCCTGGACCTTCACACTTTTGGATTTTCACAAAACTCATTCACACCGTGGCACCATCTAGTTAAGACTCCCACATCCTCTTGAGGGCTTAGCTGATCACCAAATCTGAAGCAGCCTCGCTGATTCACTCCTTTGCCTGGGACCCTGCTTCCTGCTTTTGTTTCTAGAAAGCATCATACTTACCCACTTCGCTTACTGAATACATTTCTGCTCACTGTAGTACAACTTAGAAGCAGGGCTTTGTTCGTATTTGTACTGAGACGATGTTCGAACCCAGAAGTGTCTCAATAAGCAGATGTTCCATCTGTTACGTCAGAGGGGGACGGAAAGTAGAAATGCGCACTACACGGAAGATGATCCTGAAGCTCCAACCACTGAGAACGACCCCTAAGCCCCCGGAAGGTGACCTGGAAACCCCAGCTCCATCTCACCCTCCAGTGCTCTTCCACTGGAGAATCCTGAGCAAGATCATCACAGAACTTGGCTGTTCTTTGATGGCCTTTGTCTGGCTATTTATGTTATAATCAGGATTACCTTGATCTTCTGAAAAAGAAAAATCACTTGATAGGACGGGCAAGAAGGCTCAGCCGGTGAAGGCTCTTTGCCACCAAGCCTGAAGATCTGAGTTTGATCCTCACATATGGAAGGAGAGAACCAATTTCCACAGGTTGTCTCCTGACCTCCATGTGTATACAGCAGCAACTATGTGCCTCTCCCCTGCACACAATAAATAAGTAAATAATATATATTTTTAAATCACTTGACACAAAACTTAAATACAGAAAGTTCAAACAAAATTACTCATAATCCTAACACCAAAAAAAGCTAGTGCTAAAGGGTTGATGAATTTCGTTTTTAAGGATATTTAGAATTTTTGCCAACTTCTCTATCTTTTCCAGGCATTTTCTCTTTCACATTCTGCACTGTTGAATCCTCTAGTCTGTTCTCTGAACTTTTAAAAATCTGTCCTCATAAATTTGTCACATTTGTCTGATATTTTTCCAGATGTATTCCATCACTGCCCCCTCCCCCCCAAGAAATGTCCAGTGTTCTTTAAAATTCCTATTTCGTCAGTGTGGCCCAACTACTTCTTCCTCGAGGAGTAAGAATTCAATTTTCTTTTTCAAATATCAGTTTCTCTTTTTATTTTCTCAAAATTTTGGAAGGAGGAAATTGCCCATGTCAAGTCTGATGGGTGCTCAGAAATCCTGAGTTTGGATGATAATCAGTTCCAGAATCAATGATTAGAAGCTTTCTCATCAAAATATTTGTCCTGTGACTTCATCCTGACGGTATAATACACAGAGAGAAGTTGGGTTGCTGGGGGCGGGGCTCACTGATAGAGGATGCTTCATGCATATTACCCTCAATCTCATCCACAGCATCTTATCAGAAAAATCAGTCTGTGGAGGCCGAAAGGACCTGAGCAGTTAAAAGCATTTACTGCTCTCTCAGAGAAGAACCTCGGTTTGATTCCCAGATCCAGTGTCAGATGGCTCACAGCTACCTGCAACTCTGACTCTAGGGGAAGTACAGCACCCTCTGCTGGCCTCCTCCGGCTCCTGCATGCATATGGTGCACATAAACGCACACGAAGTCACACACATAACTTTTCTTTTTTTTTTTAATTTTAAAAAGAGAAAAGAAAACCTATTCTCTTGTTAGGGTTTTTACTGCCGTGAACAGACACCATGGCCAAGGCAACTCTTATAAAGACAACACTTATTTGGGGCTGGCTTACAGGTTCAGAGGTTCAGTCCATTATCATCAAGGCAGGAAGCATGACAGCAACCAGGCAGGAACTGAGAGTTCTACATCTTCATCTGAAGGCTGTTTGGAGAAGACTGGATCCCACATGGTTAGGAGGAGAATTTCAAAGTCCATCCCCTCCCACAGTGACACACTTCCTCCATCAAGGCCACACCTCCTAATAGCACCACTCCCTCGGCCAAGAATATTCAAACCATCACAACTATTTTGTACCAAACACTCTCTAAAGCAGTTGAAATATTAAAACGAAAGCAAAGAGTATTCCACCCAAGAGGAGTTAATCATTACATGGATTTGTTGATCACCTGATATGTGTCAGGCAATATGCCAAATACATAAACTGGGATGAATGTAATTACAACAATATACATACTCTGGGTTTCCAGTCTGCCACACTCTGGCTTATAAAATGCATGGTGAATCACCAAGGGCTGAAGCAATAAAGGCTCTGGATAGCTGAACAATTAATAATGTTGAAGTGCACTTGCTGCTCTTCCAGAGGGCCCAGGTTTAGTTCCTAGCACCAACATGGCTGCTCACAACCATCTGTAACTCAGTTTCACAGAATCAGATGCCCTGTCTTCTCTCATCACTAGGCAAGTATGTGAACCATAGAAATACCTGCAGGCAAATGCTAATGTACTTACAAAAGAAAGAAAGAAAAGCTGTTGCTGGGCCAATGTACTGACTAGTTTGATGTCAACTCAACCCAAGCTAGAATCATCAGAGAGGAGGGAAATCCAACTGAGTGCTTCCTGAGATGGGGCTATAGGCAAGCCTGTAAGGCATTCTCTTAATTAGGGATTGATGCGGAAGGGTCCAGCTCTTTGTGGCCATTGTCACCCTACCTAGGCTGGTGGTCCCAGGACATATGAAAAAGCCAGCTAAGCAAGTCATGAGGAGCAATCCAGTAAGCATCACTCCTCCATGGCCTCTGAATCAGTTCTTCACTCCAGGATCCTGCCCTGTTTAAATTCCTGTCCTGACTTCCTTCAGTGATCAATGTGTAAGTAAACGTTGACTAAACCCTTTCCTCCCTGAGTTTCTTTGGTGTATTAGCACAGCAATAGTGACCCTAATAACTAAGACAAGTCGGTACCAGGATAGTAACGTATTTCTGTGACAGACCTGAATAGGTTGCTTTGGGGAGGCTTTGGAACTTTGAGCTGGACAGGCCCCTGAGCATTGAGAACTCAGAGAGCTGTTCTGAAAGAGCTTGCAAGGCAAGAATCCCTGGCTTTGTGCCACCATTTCAGAGGGAAACAAAGACTCCACTGGACCTTTTGTGTGTAGAGTCCATAGTTCTGGTTATCTGGGATTGAAGAATCAGCCATGATTAACAAGATACCAGAATCACTTAAGTAAACCTTTGTTTTGCTGGATCAATGCATACTGGTGAGCTGAGGCTGAAGAATCAATTATGATTAAAACAAGACCAGTATCATTGACTTGATACTTCCGAGAAGTGTTTCCTGAGTGTTAGTACACAGTAGCTGTATTCCAGAGATGGCCAAAGCTGTAAATCCAAACTTGGTAGTGTAAGAGTCACGCAGGTGGTACTGGTTTTGAAGGCATGAAGGGATCATGGAGAGCAGCTGAGGCTTGATGCTGTGAGAGGCCAGGAGAGGCCATTGGTGAGGGTGCAACCTCTCTGGCAGTTGAAGGCTCAGGATTAAAGGGGTCATGGAGAGAATTTAAGGCTTGGCACCATGAAGAGAGCCTAGGAAAGGTTATTGGTGAAAGTTAACCCAGTCTCAGCAGAGGACTGCAGCATCTTAGAGATGCCAGGACCATGGGATGACCATCAAGAATAGCAACAGCTGTGAAGTAAAGTCAGCTGGAGCCCTGAAGACAAGCCGTGTGTGTGTGTGTGTGTGTGTGTGTGTGTGTGTGTGTGTGTGTGTGTGTCACAGAGTGTGAAGCTGGAGAACTGTCCCAGTTCCCCTTGGAGGAGCCCAGAAGATCAAGAGTGAATCCCAGACATTGGGTGTTGAGTTCTTTATACTGTTGGAGTTTGGTTTTGCTTTGCTCAGATTGTTACTGTACTCTCACTCACCCTTCCCTCTAGAAGTAAGAAGGTATCTATGATGGTTATTCCTGGTTGTCAGTGTGTGTCGCGTCCACCCTCGCCAGCAAAGAGGACGCAACACCAGGGAGTTTCTTCCTTTTAATGGTTTATTCGGGAAACCTTGAATTAAGCTTATTTCTTCTTTTGGCGACCCCGGGCTCTCTCCCAGCCTGACCTTATATAGCCTACTCAGCCCCGTCTGCCAAGGGAGATAGCCAGCCGTTTCCTCATAGGTCAACTAAGTGAGTACTTCATTAGCATGTAAGTGTGATAAGAAATACAGCACACTGTATGTACTCAAGTGATTTACTACCAGGGAGCTGCATGTGGCCAGCGCCATCTTGTAATAGAGATGAACAAAGGGTGGCTTACTATAAGTGTGACTACCTCTGAAATGAACTACAATCCAGAAATGGAGGATTGAGCACACCTGTGACCCAGATCCTAAGGCTGGAAGACACAGGCTCCTGACCCAGATCTTGACATGGGATGACAGACACTTTTGATCCAGATCTTGAGGCATAAGTGGCCACGAAAAGCTTAGGCCCAAGCAAGGTAGTATACACCTTTAATCCCAGGAGACTGAGGCAAGCAGATCTCTGAGTTCAAGGCCACCCTGGGACAAAGCAACTTCCAAATCCAGGCATGGTGGCACACACCTTTAATCTGAGTCACGTCAGAGTAACCTTCTCCTGAAGGCCTCTATAAGGACACTGGAAGAAGGAAGACTCACTCTTCTTTGCCTGCTTGCACCTACTTGCCAGCACCTCTGTTGGAAACTACTTCAGGATTCCATCTCATACAGAAGACCAGCTGAAACACCCAGACTCGTGGACTGAGCAGCTACTAGATTCCTGGGCTTCCCATTCACAGCTGTCCACTGTTGGATTAATTGGACTGCAGACTGTAAGTCATTCCAACAAATCCTCTTAATATATAGAGACATTCCATAAGTTCTGTGGCTCTAGAGAACCCTGGCTAATGCAGTACTTAGTTTTGATTTTTACAGGAGCCCACAGCTTTAATTTTAAAAGAAACTGTTGAATTTTTAGAGAGATTGGCTATTTTAAAGAGACTGAAGTTTTAATATGTTTGAGTTTGTAAAATCCATGGGACCTTTAAAGTTATTTATATGATATCAACATTACTGTACCATCTTGGGGATAAATGAGAAAGGTTCTAATTGTAAGGCGGTGTGCTTATATGTATCAAACTGAAAAGGGGACAGTTGTTTTGGCTAGTTTTATTTCAACTTGACACAATTGAGAGGGGAGAGCCTCAGTTGTGAAAATGCCTCCCTCCACAGATTGGGTTGTAGGCAGGCATGTAAGGCATTTTCTTGATTAGCAATAGATGGGGAAAGGCCAGGCCATTGTGGGTGTTGCCATCCCTGGGCTGGCGGTCCTGGGTCCTGTAAGAAAGCAGGCTGAGCAAGCCGTGGGGAGTAAGCCAGAAAGCAGCATCCCTCCATGGCCTCTGCATCAGCTCCTGCCTCCAGGTTCCCATCCCGTTTGAGTTCCCGTCCTGACTTCTTATGATGATGAATTGTGATGTGGAAGCCAAATAAACCCTTTCCTCCCCAAGCAGTAATAACCCTCACTAAGACAGTCATGCCGTTTACCTATAAACCTGGGATAATAATAACCACCTAAAGGACTATTAATAGACAGCAAAGAATAAATCATTCTGGGTCCTAGCAGTTCAAAAAGAAGCCATTGTATTTCTTTTTTTTTTTTTTTTTTTTTTTTAAGATTTATTTTATGAGTACACTGTAGCTATCTTCAGACACACCAGAAGAGGGCATCAGATCCCATTACAAATGGCTGTGAGTCATCTTACAGTTGCTGGGAATTGAATTCAGGACCTCTGGAAGAGCAGTCAGAGTGCTCTTAACTGCTGAGCCATCTCTCCAGCCCCACAATTGTATTTTTTTCCTCAGAATTCTTGAAGCCTAGTAGATGATAGACAAAAAACAAATTGTTTCAACAATATTTACTGGATACCATTAAATGTTGAACACGAGTAAAATATGATGCCTTTGGCTTAAGTTGAAAATACCATAGGTCAAAATGCATTTAAGGATAAGGAGATGGCTCAGTAACATGCTTGTTGAGTTCAGTTCCCAGCACCTATGTAAAATCCAGGTGTGACTACAGTGCCTGTTATCCCGGAGCTTAAGAGATGGGACCAGGTAGAGCCCTTGGGCTTCATGGCCAGTCAGCCTAGCCTAGAGCAGCGAACTTCAAGTTCAGTGAGAAACCCTGTCTCAAAAAAATAAGGTGTAGAACCATGGTGGAAGACACCCCATAATCATCCCTGGCCTCCATCTGCACACATGCATGTGAACACACATGAATCTCACGGCTCCCCAATGGTCTTATTTTGGGTTTAATTGCTGTGAAGAGACACCATGATCAAGGCAACTCTTACAAAGGCATATTTAATTGGGTCTGGCTTATAGTTCAGAGGTTCAGTCCGTTATCGTCATGGTGGGAAGCATGGCAGCATCCAGGTAGACATGGTGCTGGAGGAGCCAAGAGTTCTACATCTATATCTGATTTGAAGTCAGCCCTGGCTTCATTTGTAGGCAGCCAGGAGGAGGGTCTCTTCTGCATTGGGTGGAGCTTAAGCGCTTGGAGCCCTCAAAACCCGCCTACACAGTGACGCACTTCCTCCAGCAAGACCACACCTCCCAATAATGCCACTTTCCATTGGCCAAGTATATTCAAGTTACCACACCCACTCGGTACTGGACCGCTTGCTTGACCGCCATTACTCAC
This sequence comes from Apodemus sylvaticus, assembly GCF_947179515.1. NCBI lineage: Eukaryota > Metazoa > Chordata > Mammalia > Rodentia > Muridae > Apodemus > Apodemus sylvaticus. Next base: position 18,444,026 of record NC_067490.1, on the reverse strand, counting down.
CACTGATTGGCCTCCTCCTTGCCGTTATAAAAGAGTGTTGTACTGAATGTTGCTAGCCCAGAAAAACACAAAGGTTCAAAGAAGTGTAGTTTCTGTCGAATCTGTCTATCAGTTTCAAATCAACTTAATGACCCGACGTCCAGACTTCCTAAATGGTTTCTTCTTTCTCCTGTGTGCTTGGATTCTCCTTCATGCCTGGCACCCTTAACAGAGTGTCTGCTAAGCAAGAACAAGCTCAACAAATGTTCAATGGTTGGGCAATTAGATGTCCCGAGAGAAGCCTGCTTTTCCTGGAGTCGTGGAATTATCCCTCAAACACGGAAGTTTGCGGTTCTGTGAGTCATTTAAATTCTCCGCCAAGAGTTGTGGGGGGAGGGGCTGGAGAAGCAGCTTAGCCATGAAGAGCACCTGTCGATCCGTCAGAAAACCCAGTGGTTTCTGTGCCCAGCACCTACATGGTGGCTCACAAAACATCTGACTCCAGTTCCAGGGGATCCAGTTCCCTCTTCTGTCCTCTGGGGCACCAGGCATAGAAATGCTGTGCAGACATAGATAGAGACAAAATACTCACACACACAAAATGTTTTAAAAATTATTATTATTATTATTATTAGATTTAGGAGAGAAGGAGCAGCCTGGCGGCGGTGGTGCACACCTTTAATCCCAGCACTTGGGAGGCAGAAACAGGCGGATTTCTGAGTTTGAGGCCAGCCTGGTCTACAGAGTGACTTCCAGGACAGCCAGGGCTATACAGAGAAACCCTGGAGACACACACACACACACACAGAGAGAGAGAGAGAGAGAGAGAAAGAGAGAGAGAGAGAGAAGCTAGTATCCCTAGTTTTCCAAGTGTTTTACAAAACAAAACAAAAATCAAAAACCAAAAACAAAGAGAGGAGCAGCTAGCATCCCTAGTTTTCCAAGTGTTTTACAAAAATAAATAAATAAAGGTTGAAATTGCATACACTGTGTAAAAAAAAAAAAAAAAGGCATGAGTTAATGTTTTCCCTATGCGTGAAATTAGTGAAGCTCCTTGCCCAGAAATAAGTATCAATTTGGCAACTGGTGAAATGTTTGCATATTTTCCTCTGAACGAACTGACTTCATAAAGAGGGAAGGAGCCGGAGTTTCTGGTTTCTGGTGCCCTGAAAGTATAAACAGTGACTAACACATTAGTCATAGTCCGCAGCTGCTCCCTAGCAGGACAAGAAATAACAGGCTCGAAATGCTGCTGGGAGAAGCAGGAGACCCGGGGAGCGGGGCGGGGGAAGCATTTTCTCTCAAAGAGTGAGTCTCAGTCAGATGGCCCTGGGAAAGCAGGGGAGGGAGGTGGGGATTGTTCTCTTTGCCATTTGGCTAGATAATCCACGAACCTGTTTTGATGAGGTTTTTAGTTGTCTTCCTTCGTAAAATCTGAGCGGATAAAATGATTTTCCAGTCTTGATTTTTCTAGAAACTTGACACATTTCGCACATGTCCCCTAGAGGGCAGCAGTGGCCCAAAACACAGGCCAGGACCTCGCTCTTTGGCGCCAATCTGTCCATGGCTTAGTTCCCACATCTGCTTTCTTCAAGTTGTCAGTGGTGTGATTGTTTCTCATAGGGTCTATCCAGAAAAGCCACTAAATCTGAGAAAACAAAATTAGAGTTCATTTTACAATGTTTGGAAGGGAATTATATGAGCTCATTTACTTTATTATTATTATTATTATTATTATTATTTCTATATATAACCTGCACACACATAGCCTGGGTCCCTGCTTCTCAGCCTGTGGGACTTGACCCTCTCACAGGGGTTGTGTAGGGCCATCAGAAACCCTAGATATTTACAGTACAATCCACAGCAATATCAAAATTACAGTGGCGAAGAAGTAGCAACAAAAATAATTTCCTGGCTGGGGGTCACCACACCATGAGGCACTGTATTAAAGGGTCGCAGCATCCGGAGGTTGAGAACCACTGGTCTAAGTGACCCTGTGCCTGGGGTTTCATACATGTACAGAACATAGATGGTAGAAAGCAAGAAGTCAAAGCTTCTGTCTGCCCTTTATGGAGAAATCAAAACCATCCCAGACATGGCCAAGTCTTTGTTCATGCTCACTCTGACTCTGGAGTTACCATCTGTCTCAGTCAGGGTTTCTATACCTGCACAAACCAAGAAGCAAGTTGGGGAGGAAAGGGTTGGTTGATTCAACTTACACTTCCACACTGCTGTTCATCACCAAAGGAAATCAGGACTGGAACTCAAGCAGGTCAGGAAGCAGGAGCTGATGCAGAGGCCATGGAGGGATGTTTCTCACTGGCTTGCTTCCCCTGGCTTGCTCAGCCTGCTCTCTTATAGAACCCAAGACCACCAGCCCAGGGATGGCACCACCCACAAGGGGCCCTCCCCGCTTGATCACTAATTGAGACAATGGCTTACAGCTGGATCTCATGGAGGCATTTCCTCATCTGAAGCTCCTTTCTCTGTGATAACTTGTGTCAAGTTGTCACAGAACCAGCCAGTACACCATGTGTGGAAGAATTGGTCAGATGGTGGATTTGGTAAGGAGTATGACAAAGAAAGAAGAGTAGGTGGCTTACAGTCTACAAGGGAGCAGACTGATTTGATATACGGAAGATGGCTATTCAATTTGGAGATTGTAAGTGGCAATGTTAGTTTTAAAATATTCCTGTGATATAAAGCTTGGAAGTCTTCTGGGGAAGCACAGCTCCGAACAGTGTCCTCTCCCGGGAGGACACAGGGCTTCGTGTTGACATTGTGGTGACCAGCCAGCACTGGGTGCATCCCAGAGAGACAAGGCAGGAACCTGGGTGTGCGCTTTTAGGATGCTGAGGTCTTTCTTAACGCTGCTCTTTAAGTATTTCATTTCTGCTCGGAGACATTTTTATGCAAAGAATGCAACTTTTAAAAGTTGGCACTTTATTTGTAAGGGCACCTCAAGAGTTCCCTGTGATCCTCGTGAATTTATCTTCCAGGGTCTTTCTGGTTTGTTTGCTGAGTGGACTTTATTCTTTTTCCTGCTGCGAAATTAAGGGCAAGAAGGTTTCCCCACATGTGCTACAAAGGGGTGCGTGGCGTCAGAACTGCACTGTGTCTTGACAGAGATGGGCTGAGCGGGATGGGTTTCTATTCAGAATGCAGGGCAGTGGAAACTGTCTCTCTACACAGAGCTGAGTGGATCTGAGGATGTTCCTGTCACAGCTTTTCCTCAAATCCAGTGCTGGGTCCTGTCCCCACAAGGCAGTTGGTCTGTGCATCTTGCGGCTGGAGATTACATTTGTGAGAAGTTACCTGGGAGCGTTTAGCCACCACGTGCTTAGCTGCAATCCATGTTACAGTCAGAACTTTATGTATGTGCTAGGAAATGTTCGCGGTTGTAATGCCCTGGCTGGGAAGTGTGTATGGTGACCTAGCGCTGGGTTGCCAATGACCCTTCCCAGCCCTTTGGAACTCGTGGTTCTTTTAGAGGCTCCAATTCTGAGGAGTCAAAGAAATGGAATCCCAATGTGGACAGTGGGATATTTGTGATATTTATGGGAAGGGGACCAACTGTAACAGGTGGAGCTGTGGCTTATTGTTTTACCTTGTTTTTGTTGTTGTTTCGTTTTTATTTTGCTTTGACTCAAAGTCTTAGTCTATAGCCCAGCGTGTTCTGGAAATCCCAATCTGGAGAGCCCAGACTGGACTTGAGGCCCAGGCAGCCCCCCCTTACCACAGACACCCCAGAGCTGGAGTCATAGGCATGAATCATCACTCCAAGCTACCATAGCATTTAAAAAAAGAAATCATACTTGCCCCAAATTGGCCAGACGGGAAACCTTTAAATCACTCCCAGCAACCATAGCACTTAAAAAAAAGAAATCATACTTGCCCCAAATTGGCCAGACGGGAAGCCTTTAAATACTTCTAGGATGAAGACTCCTTTAAATAAAAGCAGAAAATTACAACAGAAAAAAGGCCCAGATCTATTATTTAAGATCCATTTTATAATTTGTGTGTGCGCATGCATGTGCGTGCATGTCCTGTCCTCAGAGGCCAGAAGAGGGAATTGAACCTGTGAGGCTGGAGTTATAGATGATCAGGAGCTGGCTGATGTCGGTGCTAAGAACTGAGCTTGAGCAAGTGCTCTTAACGGCGGAGCCATCTCTCTTGCCCGCCATCACATTTATTTTTTTACGGGAGAAGAAATACTGTACAGCTTGATTCTTCCTGAAGTGTGGGTATTGTGTCATATATATATATGACGCAAAGTGCTTTGCATAAAGACCATTCTAAAGCAGCTTACATCCTCCTGTACGTCCACGAGCACACACACACACACACACACACACACACAAACCTCTTCCAGGATGGGCAACAGGCACTCCAGTTGCTATATACAAGCTGATGTGAATTTTAGTCAGTAATTTGACTATATTTTGTACTAGTGATTCCAAGTGGTTCCCATGAAACCATCGCTTCTCTGTCCTCAGGCACAGTATCACCACTGTCTATACTCCAGTGCATTATCTGTCCTAAGACAGTGACTCCTTTTTCATTTGGGAAGGGTCAAATTAGACATCGCCAGATAAGCAGGTCCCTTTAAGTTTGGGCCCACCCAAGAGCTCCGGTCACTGGCCTCATGGTAGCCATGTAATCTGCAGTTATTTTCTTGTTTATGGCTCATTTAATAATTTCCATAACAGTCCAGCCAAAAAAAGGAGTGCATGCAGTCCCTTTAAGAACATCATACGTATTCATTGCATTTAGTAACATGGCGAGAAGACAGGAACAGAAAAGTGGGCCATCTTGCTTGGAACCCATAGCGTATGAAAGTGTTTTCTCCCACAAGGCAATGCGCTTGGACACAAGTAGGTGTTGTGGTGTCTGTCCTTCAGAATTTAAGAGCCTGGGCAAGTCTGTAAGGCCCACAGAATCTGAAAGCTACCAAACTGGTTCCCGGGGAAACTCTCTCACCCTGGAACAATGTCTAAAGGAGAGAGTCTCCTGAGACCATGTTGACTATACCTTTACGTTGACTTTATTATACCAGTCAGTCTGTTGTGCAGCTTGCATGGTGGTGTAAAATACATCCAATAGTGCCATTTTTCTGTGTCTGGCGATGTATCTAACGCAGAGTTAATAGAGGCAGGCTTTTGTAGAGGAGAGCTCCTAAGGGTGGCATCCTCCTCCTATACAGGTGAATACAGAGTCACAGAAAACCCTTTCAGTGTTGTTCTGTGGGGTTTCCTCCTCTGGCTGTCCTCTTATAAAGCCCCAGTGGGTTACTGTCTTGGTATGCTGTTTAGCAAAGTATCTCACCCGTTTCCTGTGATGTTGAAGCCTCTCTGTTCTGAAAGTCATTTGCATACACTCCACATCACAATGCTACTGAGCCAACCACAGTCACCCCAGAATTGCCAGACACCACAGAAGAGCAACAGACTCATACCTGTTTTCCTTAGTGGGTTGAAAATCGAAAAGACAAAGGGAAGTCAGGTAAAATACAGTTGCTTCTGGAGACTGGACAGTTGGTAGTGGTGACTCTACCTACCTCCCAAGCCCAAGTCATTGTACAATTAAGGAAGCAATATATACAGGAGGAATTTGCCAATGACCACTACCCTTCCTGGCCAGAAAGGTGACAGAGAATCTTCCTGGTGGGACAGCTGATATTAGAGGTAGAAACCAAAGGAGTGGCAGCCATTAGACAATCCCAGCTGGAATCAAAGTGGGTGACAAGAAAAAAAAATGCTACAGAACGTACCAGTCAACTGTAACCCAAGTGGTGACTTCAACTGTAGTTTCATAGAAATAAAGTGTTAGGTATAATCCAAGAGGAATATAATGAAACCTTTCTCTGAGGGTTTTGTTGTTGTTGTTGTTGTTGTTGTTGTTGTTTTATTTCTTTGTTTTTTTGAAACAGTTTTTCTGTGTAGCTCTGGCTGTCCTAGAACTCACTATGTAGTCCAGGCTGCCCTCGAATTCACAGAGATCCATCTGCCTCTGGTTCCCAACTGTTGGGATTAAAGGCACAAATCACTGCACCAGGCTTTGCTGGGAGTTTCTATTATCAATACTCATTCCAACTAGATAGTCCAAATCTCTCAAGTGGAGACTATGAACCCAGCTTTTGAGAGGAAACCCAATCATCCAGTTTTGTCCCAGTGAGAAAGCTGATTTACAGCTGGTACAAACCACCCCTTGACTCCAGGCATCAGACTCTTGTGGTGTGACTCATGTAAACATACTATTTGATTATATTCCCAGCACAATCAATAAGGGTTTTGAGTTGCCACTTCAGCTGCATTCTAATGAGTCTGCCAAAGCATCATTTGACGTGATGTCTTCCTTGGTACCTCAGACACCAAGAAACACCATCAGATTCTTTTACACATGGTAATGAAATCGTGGGTATGTTACCAAGATTAAATCTCCCAAGAATGCCTATCCTTCTGATTTTCTTCTTGCTAAAATAAGCAGGCATCTTACCGTGCCACCTGCGAGGGTTCTATGAGAGAAGAAATTTCAAATTTTTCCACACCTCCCTATCCCCCCTCATCAGAACAAATTGTTTTTTCCAGTCTCTGTTTATCATCTCAGCACTTTGGAACCCAATAGCCAATATTTTAGAGCATTAACACATCAACCCATAATGAGTGTTCAATATGTGCAGTGAGTATCTCAAATGTTTTACACATAGGAATTTGTTTAATCTTTAAAGTTTCTTTTCATGACACAACTGTGTAAGCTGAGGCACAGGATTTCCGGCAGAGGATAGAGCCAGGGCTGGATTCTAGGACTGATTTGTTCCTAATCCCTGTAGGTAGGAGGATCAGAGTTCAAGGCCAACGTCAGTTACATAGAGAACTTGGGGCTGGCATAGGATTCAAAGCTAAAGGAAGTGGGAACTTTTAAAATGATGAAAGTTACCATTTTATAAAATGGATGGATGGATGAATGGATGGATGGATGGATGAATAGATAACAGATTGCAAGATAGATAGATGGATGGATGGTTAGATAGAGGGATGGATGAATCAATAGATAACAGATTACAAGATAGAAACATGGCTGAAGGATGGATGGATGGGTCAATGGATAACAGATGGCAAGATAGGAGGGATGGAGGGATGGATGGATGGATGGATGGATGGATGGATGGATGGGTCAGTGGATGATAGATGGTGTAATGGTTATTCCTGGTTGTCAGCTTGACTATATCTGGAATGAACTACAATCCAGAATTGTAAGGCTCACCCATGATCCAGATCTTGAGGCTGGGAGATACAAGTTTCTGACCTGGATCTTGGCATGGAGATTTTAAGGCACAGTGACTATGAATCCCAGGAGACTAAGGGAAGATCTCTGAGATCTCTGAGTTCAAGGTCATCTAGGACAAACCAAGTCCCAGATCCAGGTGTGGTAGTATACACCTTTAATCTGGTCTACACCTTCTGCTGGAGACCTACATAAGGACATTGGAAGAAGGAAGTTTCACTCTTTGTCTGCTTGCCTTGTGGGACTAAGCAGCTGTTAGATCCTTAGACTTCCATTCACAGCTAACTATTGTTAGGGAGTTGGACTACAGACTGTAAGTCATCATAACAAATTCCCTTACTGTGTAGAGACTATCCATAAGTTCTGTGACCCTAGAGAACCCTGACTAACACAGATAGACAAATAGAAGGATGGATGGGTAGATGGATAGATGGGTCAAGAGGATACAAATACAAGGATAGATAGATAACTAATGGATACATAGATGTACGATAGACAATGGCTAATGGATGAATGGCTAATGAAAGCATATATTTAAAAATATAGCAATAGCTGTTTTAATACATTTATTTGATGGGCATCAAAATAAGCCCAGACACAACTATCTCTCCCAAGTACATATGGCTACAAAGTGGCAAAGACAGGACCAGCATTTGGGTGTGGCACATCCCCCCCCCCCAAGTGCTCTGAGATACACTTTAGGTCTGAGAGGTTCCTGTTTTACTTGTTGTGATTTTGTTTCAGTATCTAGAACCCTGGCCAAGACACAAGTCAGCAATACCCCTTAGTCCAATTACCTGTAATGTGTTTATGGGTTGCATTTTAACTGACTTGGTCTCTGGGTCCTTGCACACTGGAGTAGCTTTTGTGGTGATCTAGAGTGAACGTTGCTTCCTTGGCAACCACCGCCTGGCATCTTTCCTCTAGTGGCAGTTAGAGATCGTGTGGATCTTTGCTGCTTCTATAACTCTGCAAAAATTCCCCTCACACCTCCCCTCTCCCCCACATACTAAACTATACAGGAGCTAGAGGAAGGTGGGTCAGGAATTCAAGGCCATCTTTGGCCACATAGAGAGAGCAAATGTAGTCTTGGATATATAAGACTCTGACATAAAACAAAACAAAAATAAAAACAACCAAGTACCCATTCTAAGAGCAGCAGCAGCTATGCCTGTGTTGTAGGGAGCCTTCCTCTCTGAAGAACATAGGTCTGACATACTGTCCCCCAGTTTTCAACTGTCAAGGATAGGTGGTGAATGCTATCAACTGCTGGTGGAGATATACTGGGATGTTCTCATGGTTCCCTTTTAGCAAGGCAGTGATTTTACCTTATGGGTTTTTGAGCAGGAGTCCTATTACCCTCGTAGCATTCCATACATATGTTTTGCTGAAGCAAGTACCTGAGTTATTGAGTTTTTAAGCTGTATTTATTATTACCCTTTGTGTACAGTTGAGGGTTGTGATGTCTATGTCTGTGATACCTTCAAGGACTTGTAGTTTCCTTCCTCTGAGTTCCAAGAATTGCACATGTCATCAGGTTGCACAGTCAAGCCCTTTTAGCCACTGGGGAGCCCACATTACTGCCATTTGAATGTTAACTCAACTTTGCGTTCCTGACCAACCCTTCACTGTGAATATATTCCTTTATAGATTGTACTTTTTTTTTTTTTTTGCAACATTCTGTTTAGGATTTGTGAGTTTGTGTTTGTGACAACCTGGTCAGATTTTATCAAGAGTCACTTGAGTATTAATCTTGAGTTATTGACCCCAGGTATCACATTATAGACATATGTGTATATCTGTATGTATGTATGAATGTATGCATGCATGTATCCATGAATGAATGTATATGTATGTGCATGTGCATTAGTATTCATTATATTTAAGATGTATAAATAATACTTCTGAATTTAAGTACAACTTCCATAACACACCTTGCCGAAGCAGGCTGGGAGATGTCCCCATAAATAGTGTTGTCACCATGCAAGCATGAAGACGTGAGTCAAGGTCTTCAGCATCATGTAAAGGCTGGGTGCTGCTGTCAGGCCAGTGCTGGGCGGAGGGCAAAGACAGGAGGACCTTTGATGCTTGCTGCTCGGTCACTGTAACCTCATCAGTGAGCTCCAGGCTCAGTGAGAGACCTGTCCGAAAGAATAAGGTAGATGGAGCATTGCCGAGGAAGAGCCCTGATGTTGGCCGCGGGCCTCTGTAGGCACATAGCCACATGTAGACGTATCTGGGCTATGCAAGGAGATCTGGCACCTCTCAGTGATGTAGAATACCATAGGACAGCTACTCCTTGATTAGCCAAAACAGTGACCCCCATATGTCTTGTGGATCAGAAGGAACCACCCTTGCTGCGTGTGTCACACAACCAGTCTGTGCTGGGCAGTTCTTATGTCATTTACCCTGATGTTCACATCATGCTCAACTGAACAGTGTGGGTCAATAGTAGATATTTTAACCACAGAGATCCCCCCCTCCCCGTGGAACATGTATGGGCGGCTCAAAATAGATGACTGTCCCCAGGATAAACACATGGTTTGTACCTTCGTATGTAAATACCACCCCAAGAAGTCCTGCAAGGAGAAATATAACTTCAAGAAAAAAAATCAAATAAAAAGTATTTCCTAGGCTGTCTGGGTGCTTAGTAGCTGAACGGTTACTCCCTGTTGTTAGCTGTCACTCAACAGGTCCCACAAACTTTGGGAATGGCTACTTGAGCAAGCTATCTTACCTGGTGTTTATTGCTAAATTATCTGGATAATTCAAAAAATATCAAAGAATTCAATCTACTTTCATTCCATCCAACTCTTCTCTCTCTCCTCACTCTTTCCACCTGAAAACCATCAGATTCCCACGTAAACAGAAAGAAGACTACTTACGTTTGTATCTTACATAAACAGTGAATAATTTTTCACTACATGCTGAATACAACACAGACTATTTGACTATAATGGAGTGTCCTCTGTTTTATTACACAGACTATTTGAATATAATTGAGTGTCTTCTGTTTTATTCTGAGAAAGCCCAAGTCAAATAAGCCACTTAGAAGTAACTAATGAGGTCATCTCAGTACAGTCGTGAGTATCCAGAAGACGTCATTCAGTCCCTGATGGACACGCATTTCATGTTTTCCATGATCAGAGAGTGAAGCGCTTTTTGGAAAGCGCTCTCCCTTCCATCTTTCTAGAATTCTCTTAGGAGGAAAGTGGTATGCTCTGGAATGCTTCTCAGCCATCAAGGATCTTCTGCAGTGGGAGCATTTTTTTTTTTTTATTGACAACTGAGTTTACGGTGGCCTTGGCAAGTGACAGAGGGCACCGAAGACAGTTCTTTCATGGGGACACCAAACAGGCTGGCCAAGTGTTATCAGCTGTGGCCATGCCAGCATTCAGGCCCCACCATATCCTGTCACTGTTCATTAGATTTGATAGGACTAAAAAGCCAGCATTTCCAAATAGCAATAAAAGGGAACCAGAACAGAACACACTGAACTGAAGGAAACGTGTCTCCATTAACAACACCCTCCATTCCTCAGGCTATCAGGCCCTCAGTAACGCAGTGGGTTAAAAGCAACAGTGGTGTGGGTCCTTTTTGACTGAAGCAAGTCTTTGGAGTCATTGTGTGTGTGTGTGTGTGTGTGTGTGTGTGTGTGTGAGTGTGTGTGTTGATATTAAATTACTTTGCTTCTACCCATACAAGAAGATATTTGGATTCAAGAACTGAAAACTTCTCCTAAAACAAGAGTCAGTTGACCACTGCTGACCTTGGTTTCCTGTGAGTGTCTCATTCAATATCCACTTTATACAAATATCCTTGGCCACTCCAATGCCAAGTAACTCAGAGGAAAAAATAAATAAGACTTGATGTCTTTAGCAAGGACATTGCATTGGCCCAAAATAGAAAGAGAGATCACTTTTAAGCCAATGGTCTCACACACACATGTGTACCTGGCTCACCCACCAGATAGATATGGATACTCAAACATCAAAAAAGATTCTTTATTTGGATAATTAAAAATAACTGGCATGCTCTCTGGAAGCTCATCCCTGCTGCCCACATAAATAAATAAATTGTATTTCATAGCCACTCCATCTGGCAAAGCAGACTGTTTCACCTGTGTGGCCTTCCCTTCATAGCAAACTACTGTTTCCAGCCTGAGGCAAACACTGCAGCCTCCTGCTCTCTTGCTAGGTAGTGGAGTGACAAGGTGCTACCTTCAAGAAATAACAAGAAGTGAACTCAATATAAATTATGTTCTTTGTCTGGGTGGCAGAGAGGTAACATTGTTCAGATATCTGATCAATAGGGATTGGCCACTTGTCAAAGACCATGACGATCCTTGCCTTCTCGACTCATAAATATCAGAGCCCTTCAGTTCTCCTTGGCTTCACGTGTAAACTATGATGCTCTTTGCCTTTGGGGGACCTAAGTTTCCTCACCTATGCAAATAGGGATGTTTAATGCTACCCTCCCATAGGTTGCCATAAGAACTTCATGACTGTCAAAGTCTTGAGCCCCACACCTAAGCATAGTAGGTGCTTACAAAATGTCAGCTGGTATTACAGATTACAAAATCATGTCTGCTGGTGGCAAGTTAATCTTTGCAAAATGTGTTTTTGTATTTCAAAGTGCCTTTTTTGTGTGTGTGTGGGGGGGGGAGTTCTGAGACAGGGTTTCTCTGTGTAGCCCTGGCTGACCTGGAATTCACTCTGTAGACCAGGCTGGCCTCAAACTCAGAAATCCACTTGCCTCTGCTTCCCAAGTGCTGGGATTTCAAAGTGCCTTTTCCAGGACAATGTATATTGGCAGTGATTGCAGCAGGACAAGTGGACACTCTTCCTTTATAGCCTCAGTTTTGTTGTTAAATAGATTAGAGAAAATTATAGATAAAGAATCTTGCAAGAACAAACAAACAAAAAAGCAAGTTTTATGTACCACAGCATTGATCAACATTCAAAATGCTTAGGATCAGAAAACTTTCAGATTTTAGACTTTGTTGGCATTTGAAATATATTATACTAACATAATGAGCTATCTTGGACACAGAAACAAGTCTAAACAGGAAACTTATCTGTATTTTATATATACCTTATACTCATAACTGGAAATTATTATATATTGTCATTGATTTTAGACAAAGTCTTATAATAGAAAATTTTCCACTGTGATGTCATGTCAGCACTCAAAAGTGGTTGAAATTTGGAATGTTTTGTATTTTCAGATTGGGGTGCCCAACCTATGTTTAAAACTACGGGTTCTTCGGAGCAAACTCAGTTGGTAAAGAGCTTGAAAGCACGAGGACCCAAATTCAACGCCCATCACAGACTATGGTGGCCAGTGTTTGCGGTCCCGGCACTGGGGAGCAGAAACAAGCGGTTCCCTAGGGCTCACGGGCCAGCCAGTCCAGCCTCATTAGACTGGTGAGCCTGAGGTCGTACTGAGAGACTCAAGTGAACAAAGGAGATGGCTTCTGAAGAACACCCCTGAGGGTGACCTCTGACCTCCGTAGGCACATGCACCCACACGCACATTTGTATATACATATGCACATAAGGATACAGAGACACCAGAGACACCAGAATACAGAGAGAAAGACAGAGAGACAGAGATATTGATGGATGGATAGATAGATAGATAGATAGATAGATAGATAGATAGATAGACACATAGATGATAGATAAATGATACATACATACATAGATGATAGAAAGTTGACAGGAAATAAGTGATAAAAAGATACATGATTGGGGATACATACATAATAGAAAATAGAAATATAGATAGATAGACAGACAGACAGAAGTTAGATGATAGATAATAGGAAGATAGATAGATAGATAGATAGATAGATAGATAGATACATAGATGATAGATAGATAGATGATAGATAGATAGATAGATAGATAGATAGATAGATAGATAGATGATAGATAGATAGATAGATAGATAGATAGATAGATAGATAGATAACCATATGGTGAATGGTGCTGTTTCAATTACTCTGGGCAGAGATGAAACTTTCAGGAAACTTCTTCCAAATCCCTAAGCCCCTTAAGGCTGATCATAGACAGAAGCGCCCTGGCCCCTGGCCTCCTTGGCTTATGTGTACAAGAGAAAGAAACACAAAGTTGATCCCGGCATGCTTAACTGATTATGTCATTCACAGAAATGCAGTTAACAGCTTGCCAGTGAAGGGGAACTTACCAGTGATTAATAGCCTGTGAAATATATAACATAAATCTTTCCAGAGCTAAGGAGAGACCCCAGCGTTGTGTGTACAAACATGCTCTCAGGGAGGGAGTCAGGTGTCACGCTTATATTAAAAGCACAGTTGAAAGGCACTACACCAACTGAAGACAAACCACATGGCTTAGCCTTTCCTTGGCCATGGTAAGTGTCCTGCAAGGGCCCTAGTGATTCTTTACTTTCTCCTTCTAAGGGAAATCTGGGCTCCAGAGTACTTAAGATTTTGCTCGCACGTGATCTAAGAGTGGGCATAGAATGTGGGTTCAGTCAGTGCGTATGTGATCTAAGAGTGGGCATAGAATGTGGGTTCAGTCAGTGCGTACATGATCTAAGAGTGGGCATAGAATGTGGGTTCAGTCAGTGTGACTCCTCTCGAACAGAAACAAGTTACTCGACCTCTGGAAAACCTCACTTCTCAGTCTCTTGGGTTGGAGATGGTGTATTTCAAGGTCATCTCAGAAACTAAATGATGGGGTCATGAAAGATGCTGGGTGAGCACACAAAGGTGATATTAATGCAGGATGTGTGTGGAGCTGTTTTTCTGAAGTGTGTGTGTGTGTGAGGAGTGTGTGTGTGAGCACCTGCACACACACATATGTATGATGTACACATTTTTCTGGTTTCTGCATAGCAAAAAGAGCTCACTTCTATGAATGGGGAGACACACAGCAGCTAGAACTTAGGGATAGAGAAAAACTCCAGGAGTTACAGGAAGTTGTGCGCTGAGAACTGAACTCGGGTTCTCGGCATGTGCAGTTGTGTGTTTTGTGCCACAGAGCCCCATTCCTGGCACTTTTACACCGGCCACGTCTATATTTACTGTGTCCGGTGCACATTCTTTACATCAGCATTCTTTCCTTCAGTTGTGAACAGCTGCTCAGTAAGGTATCATGTCTGCCTCCTCCCTGGAACACTTACACACGCACCGGATAAAAATCACGTGGCTATACAGTTTCATTTTCTTTCTTTTTGTTCTCTCCTATTCCCTATTCCCTTTAATGTTTGTTGAGGGTTTTTGGTTGGTTCTGGCGGTGGTGGTGGTGGTGGTGGTGGTGGTGATAATGGGTTTGGGGGTGTTGCTTGTTTAGTGAAGATAAACAGGTATTATGTAAAGCAGTCAGGCAAGATAGCTTTAAAAAATGGCTTAACACATAGATGTCATTTATTTTTAATCAGGTAAAACTCAAGAAGAACACTAACAACATTTTGAAATATTAACAATGATTGTGCCTGTTGGTCGGTCCTAAAATAAACATCCTTTTCAGATGCAGAACATTCCTTCCAAGATTTGAAGCTACAGTCTCGGTGAATTGTATAAGAGAAGACTAAATAAAAATTAAATATTTAAAAAAAAAACTCACAGCAGGCACTGAACTGCCTTTTCTGGTTTCTGCTTCTGTACAGAGCAAAGGGCACCTGGTTCCTGAGAGCTAAATTAGCAAGAGTCATGTGGGCAGAGGAGGCTTTTGACTGAAAGAAGAATGTAGTTAGGACTTCTGGGCTTGCAAAAATCACATTTTTAACAAACTCATCCAACACCAACAGAAAACCTAAGAAACAACTCATAGAGAAAGGAAGTCATGCTGCAGCCCTCTATGCTCAGGCAGTATGCTGGGTGGACTCAGTCCTGTCTGTCTCATCCACTGGTACCTAGAAAGATAGAAACTGTGCTGTGAATTTTGGCTTGCAGGATAAGTAAGCAAATAAGTACAAAAATCTCTAATACATTGACCTTTAAGTGGGTAACCACCCCAAATCCCACAGTCAGACTCAGTAGTAATCATCTATATCTTTAATATAATATCTTTATATATTGTTCTTTAAGATATGAGCTTGTCCACTTAACTACTTTAGGATGGCCCAGGGATGGTGTCCACTTGGAACTTTTAGGACAAACAGGGTGACTCCCCGACATCCCAGCATATTTCTAGCGTCCTCCAGAGCGTACTGCAGAAAGCAGGAAGAGTTGGAGACCTCAGTGTTGCTGAGGTGACTTCTCCCCACTTGCACTAAGTTAATTTTACAAGAGCCCACCCCAACACAGCCGAACCAAGGGTGTTTATTCTTACCCAAGGGAATGCAGCTCCATACAAAACCTCACAATGCTGCAGGGCGGTGGTGGCGCACGCCTGTAATCCCAGCACTCTGGGAGGCAGAGGCAGGTGGATTTCTGAGTTCAAGGCCAGCCTGGCCTACAGAGTGAGTTCCAGGACAGCCAGGGCTACACAGAGAAGCCCTGTCTCGAGAAAAAAAAACCAAATCCAAAAAACAAAAACAAAAACAAACAAATAAACTCACAAAGCTGCTAGAGACAGAAAGGATTATTTCATATGGTGGACGGTGGATATACCAACTACACAAAAGCTGTAGAAATGGCCCCCAAGATAGCAAGCTGGGACATACCTGTCCCCGCTGGTCCACCTAAAGCAACTTGTAAATATGTCGCTCCCACGTTGGGGTATTGGATAAAAGGGTATCTGCAGAAACGAGGTCACCAAGAGGTCATTTTCTCTTTTGGCCATCAACACACAGCATTACAGAAGCGCATGGACACTTGTCTCTGCCCCTTGTCACTAGCCAGAGAGCAGGCCTCTGGACAGAGCAGTTCAGATCAACCCCATGACTCCCGAAAGGCTGGCATCCAGGGTGGCTTAGACGAAGCCGCTTGTAAAAGTTGATTAAACCCAGTGCCCTGCGCTATCCTGGCTCTGGAGCCCGGAACAGATCTTTGGAGCCAGCCGGTAATGCTTGTACATGCCACGGACTACGTCATCCCTTAGATGCCACAAAGTCCTTGGTCACTGCAACAGCAGCTGTGTCACCCCAGCAATCTCCCCCAACAACTGCTTTTCAATAAACCCTTTGACCAAAAGCAGCCGTTCTTTAAAGCAGGCCCAGCTTACTTTCTCCTGCGTCTGAAATGACTCCCTAGCGCCAACCATTTATCCATCTTCCAACCTAGCTTTAGAAGTGGCTTTCCAGACCGAGGGGTGGGAAGTGGCAGCTGTCGCGCTACACCCCAATGGTCCAAGCCACTGGCCCACAGCTGTTGCTTCAATCATGGGGGGGGGCGGGGGGGTGAGACTTTTGCGCCTGCGCAGGAGGGAGGGGCGTTGGCTCCTCCAGCGGCTGTCGGTTACAGATCCGCTCTGATGAGGACTTAACACCACAGGACTAAGAAAACTCTCTCTGTGGGAATTTTATGTAAGTAACTTCCCATACCCACGGATAGACTGGAAAAAGCTTCAGGCAATAGAAGCACTGAGTGCTTGTAATTGAGTTGATGATAGAGTTTTCGTGGGGGTAGTGCATGTTTAATTTGCAATTTGAAAATGATGACCCCAGAATTTTTTTTTAAATTTAATTCAGCAATAAAGGGCTAGAAAGTTGACTCAGCAGCTGTAAGCCTTGCAGCTCTTGCAGAGGACTGGAGATCAGATCCCAGAACCCACGTTGGCATCTCGCAAACGACCTTCAAACTCCAGCTACTGGGCTCTGACTCCCTCTTGTGGCTTCTGCAAGCACCTGCACTTGTGTGCACATACACCTAGGCAGCTACACGTATTTAAACACAAAATACATATTTAAAGAACAAAAATTAAGAATATGCAAATAGCAAGACAAACCTTCTATAAAATATCCCAAAACAAGAACATCTCTTTTAGTGATAAGGAGGTAAGGGTGGTCAGTTAGCCCAAGACGAGATGTTTTGACAGGATTGGTCATTAGGGAAATGCAAATCGAAGCCGTGGTGAGTTAGTTCTCTTCATTAGGGATGAACAGTAATTTTGTAAATACCAAACCAAAAGAAGAAGAAAAAAGTGATGATACCAAATATTAAAATATTATTGGTGGGGATGTAGAACACACAGTCGCTCTGAAAATAAACAGTCTGACAGCTTATTTAGCATTTGATTCAGGACTTGGCATTCCTGAGCTTTCATCTCAAAGGAAAAAATATTCACACACAAAACATTTGTGTACAAATGTTTACAGAAGTAATTTTTTATTGTAGCAAAATGCTGAAAATACTTGAATGGCATTCTATAGGTGAATGAACACACACACACGTGGCAGATCCATACAATGGACACTTAAGAAAAGAAATGATCTACTGATACAGATGATACTGTAGATAGATCTCAAAGGCAGTGTGTGGAGAAAAAAAACTTCAATCTGAAAATTTACATATTAATATTTCCAAGAAAAGGACTCATCATGATAAGGGTCTAGAAATGAGGGGGGAATGATTAATGGCTTAAAGGGAATTGCAAACGCCAAGGGCTCAGTAGCGAGTGATTTTATTGATAACTAAAGCATACTTCGATATGCAAATTGTGGCATTTAAATGTTTACATTATAATTCTTGTGTATATATGTGCATGAACACGCGCTTGTGAGATGGCTGGTCTGGGATGGGTTTGGTTGTTGGTGTTGTTTAGTTTGGTGGTGGTGGTGGATGGGGGGGGTGTTTTTATTTTATTTTATTTATGTATTTTTTGGTGGGGAGGCAACATCATTGGTAAATTACTTACCATAACAAGTTTAACATCACCTTTGTGCAAGAAAATTAGGGAGAAAAGTGTTGGCTAATTTCCCATGAGGCCTCAGTTCTTGTATTATCTAAGCCCAGCTCTTGCATGAAGCTACGCCATCTGCTGTGCTTCGATTCCCTCTTTCCTGTCCGTAGTCACAGAGCACAAAGCACGACCGCTCCTCTACCTTCACGAATCGGAGGTCACATGTGTGAAGTTTGGGGCGCCATGGGCCCCCCTGATGTGGGCGGTAGTGTCTCCTTGATATCTCTTCCCTTGCTTGGTACAAATTTCCAGTAATTTTTCTTCTGCCCTATCTGAAATCACTGCTAGTAGCAATTTATTTTCCTGGAAGCTCTCCAGATCATTCCTCCCTCGAGTTTAGGTAATCCATGAGGTCCAAAATGGTAGTAAGATGACTGGTAGGCGTTCCTTACCCACGCTACAAGGATGGCCCTTGGGGGGCTCGGGAGAGGGTCAGGCATCCCAAGAGTATGCACAGCACTTGGTATCTGCCTACTCTTACGACCTCCCCGAATCTTCAGAAAACCGTTGTCATGTGACCTTTTTATTTTGTGTACAGATGTACAGGTGTGTGCATAGGATGCCAAGTATGTTTGGGGAGGTGATCAAGGGTGGCACATGCGTGTGCACGTACTTGTGGAGTTCAGAGGTCAACCTTGGGGTTGTTCATAGAGCTGTCCCTTCCCCCCTCCCCTTTTTTGAGGCAAGGCCTCTCTCACTGAATCAATCAGCTAGGCTTTAGAACCAGTGAACTCTTGCTGTCTCTACCTCTGACAGTGTGGGGCACCACAGGGCATGCCATCATGCCTGGCATGTTGCACAGGTGATAGCAGGTTCTTCTTTTTTAATGTGTGACTGAGGAGGTGAAAGACACCCAAAGGGGACCAGACGTTACAACAAAAGTTAGTGATAAAATAAAACCTGCCCTGGATGACCCCCCAGGGCACAAATGGCGGCCACTAACAATACTACACATGCGGATTTCCTGTGCCTCAGTTGCCCCGTCTGTAAAATGGTTCTGCTGGCATGTCTCGTCAGTTGTGGTGGTGTATGATTTTAAGAAACAAGAAAAAGGAAAGAAAAGGAAAGGAAAGGATCGAACGCCATTCCCCATTGCACTTAGGGCCACAGTACATATTTCTTAGTTACCAAGTTCCCATTTCTCAGTTACAGTTCTATTCCTTCCTCGGTGCCCAAGGTAGCTTGAAAAGAAGTGACTTGCAGAGAAGTAGCTAGCAAGCAACAAGGGGTTAATTAACTTTCCCTGATATATTCCTGAAGAGAGTGTCTATTGATTAAGTCTTTCAACATGGCGTCCTTTTAAAGCAGACGGAGGGAAGTCTGCCCCTTGCCAAGCAAATGACCACATGCAGTCACGGATCTACCTCAAACTCCTCAGACACGGGAATTTGACTTGTCGCTTCCTTCTCTTGCTGGCAGCGAAAGCTTATGGCCGTGATGACCCCCTTCCAATGACGAAGGTACATTAAAGATTGCTTAAATCACGCAGGTTGCCCAGGCAACATTTTCTTACATAAACATTCCATTTGCTTAGCCGGTTGGTGGTACAAACCTGCAAGGCCAAGGCTTTAGGAGTTCAAGGTCAGCCTTGGCCACAAGGTTGGAGTTGGAGATCAGCTATGGGAGGACCTAAGGGGGTGGAAGGCAGGAAATTACCAAAGGAACTGGAAACAAGGGATTCTAGGGAGGAAGAGAAAGCCATCTAAGAAAACCAAATGTGGTTTCCTAAAAAGGAGGGACGGAGGCCTTACTGTAAGGCAGGGTTTTGTTGGCTATTCTTTCTTTTGGGTTGATTTGAAGGATAACCCAAAGAAACCACGCTCACAGTAAAATATGGCTACCTTTCCCACCCTTTCGAGATCTCGACAGGGCCTCACCTAAGAACTGATGGCGGCCAAGACTGTAACGGTGGCCATATTTGTGTGCTTGGTGCTCAGCCTTCAGAAGGGTTTATAAACATAACACATCCCTAGCTGAAGGCATTCACGCCCTAATCCGCCAGCTGTCTCTTTGCAGGACTAGAGTGAGCCGATTACACAGCTGAGCCTAACAGGCAGTTGAGCAGGCAGACTGAAAGTTCCCTGCGGACAGGAGCCAAGTTAGTTGCTTCCCCTGTCACCTCCTTAGAGATTCGCGTGATGCCAGACACCCCTAGGCACCTAGGCACTTCTTATGCGAATGCGTGAAAAGTAGCCTTGACTCTGCCCCCAGAACTCACAATCGGCTTGAAAGTCCGCGACGCCCGGAGAAGAGCTAGTTTGGTTTTCCTTTCCAAGATTTCCTGCCGACCCCGGGAGAAGCCGAAATCAGTTTCAGCTCTTCCCCCAGCCTCTCTAAAACGGCTGATTTCGGGGTGGGAGGTGGGGGTGGAGATGATGGGGGGGCAGCAGGGCGCCCTCCCCCGCCCCCTGCCGGGACCCCTCTAGCCGGGTGTAGGGGAAGGTGACCAGGAGGGGGAGAACCAGCCCGCACGTGCTGCGCCCAGGGGAGGAGGCTGGGCCAGCGCAGCGCTTAGTCAGCAGCTGGGCTCGGTTTTGAAACAAAAGCCAATGTCCTCCCTCGGAGTCCGCGGCCGGTCAGTTCCTAGGGGGAAGAAAGCTATGCTGCCCAGCCGGTTAGTGGCCCAACTTACTTTTCCTGAGCCCAGGACTGAGGACCAGCGGATGTTCGGGAGTGGGTGGGATGCTGCGGGGAGGGGGCGCGGGGACAGCTCGCACACACCCTGCCCTGCTCCGATCTCCGCTTGGCCCAAGGCCGGGTCCCCGGGGTGCAGGACGCACTCTGGTCCCGACCGAGCGCCCTGGAGCCCAGGCCCCTCCGGTGTGCGTGCAGCCGCGGCACCTTCGCCACCTCGCGTCCCACAGCTCAGACACATCGGGCCCTGGTTTCATGAATGAAATCCAATCGTGTGGTTATAAATAGCTGCCAAGGCTGCTCACGTCACGGTGGAGAGAGGGAGCGATCGGAGGCCGCCACCGCGTTGCTTGCTCCGTGCTGGGGCGCAGGGTTCCGCCCGGTGCCCCGCCTGGCCGGGGAAGGGGGCGGGAGGAGGGCAGGGCTGGCGGCGACAGCGACCTGGGGACGAGTCCCGTGGCCTGCGCCGGGACGCGGACGCGGCCGGGCGCGGCTGGGCCATGCTGCCTTTGTGCCACGCTGGGCGGGTGGCGCGCGGTGCGCAGGGTCCCGGCGTCCCCGCGAGCGCGCGCGGCGGGGGCCGCTGCTGAGCGGCGGAGGGAGCCTGGTCTCGCTAGGCTGCAGGGTAGGTGGCTGTGTCGTGCAGAGAGCCCCAGTGAGCCGCGGAGCACCCCCACCAGCTCCCAATCGCCCCGCGGGTGGCAGGTGGGGACCCCGGCCCATGTGCCCCCCGAGCGACATTTGCGGGAGTGAGCTGAAGGGATACGGGGACAGTCTCCTCCCAGACCAGTGAGCCTAAGAGATGTGAAGGAGCACCCGCCCCAGCCGCACCCCTAACTTGTAGAGGCTGAGAACACATACAACAGGCACCTTTAGCAGGTCGGCTACACCAGGGCGGGTGCTGCCGCGCCCCCAAAGAAAGGCGCCTTTTCCTCGAAGGACTCTGGTGGGGAACTCGGGATGCAAGAAGTGGGGTGCTCTGATCCCTTGGGTGCTTGCCCTGCCCCAAGCAGTGCCTTTGGGTACACGATGACGCCCCCTCATCCTCCCCTATCCTCCCCTATCCTCCCCTATCCTCCCCCGCCCCCAGCCCTGTGTCTAGGGAGTCTGTTGTGAGTTGCTGTGCCAACAGTACACACCGCCCGTGAGTGGCTTACACACACCTAAACTTATGTGTTCAGCTTCAGGTTACTAGGGTCACAGCCAGGTGGTGTGGGAAGATATGCAGAAGAGACCCACACTCACACCCACCTCCCAAAAAGCGGAAGGACCATGTAAAAAAATATAACATTAGCTCCCACTGTTGGCCGTGGGGTTTCCATCCCATATCAAACTACTCAAACGGAGGAGCAAAGTCAATATTTAGACTTGGACAAGCCAGCAAAGTTAGGACTAGGGAGAGCCAACCAGAGTTCTGAGTTGGCTTTGCAAGTCAGCAGGGAGCTGTGCCTTTGGGGCTGTCTGTACACAGGAGCTGGGGCATTGGGCATGGGGGCGTGCATTAAACTGGATACTTAAGTCACAGAAAGCTGGGAAGCTCTAGATCGCAGCAAGCAGAGGAGTCCTGCTGACTTTGAACCGCCCTGCTCTGTGCTTTGGGGGAAGCTATTAGATACTCAGTCTGGGGTTTCAGCCTGAGATTCTCCACCCTGCTGGCTGCTCTACCGGCCAGAAGAAACATACAGGAGACTCAAACTCATACCAAGCTTCCAGAGGCGTTCAGCTTTGCCAAGGGCAGATAATAAGCCACCAACAGGCTCCTAAGTTCACTTTTGAAACACTATTTGGAGACTTGATGTGTGTATTTCGTCTTCGGTGATCTCTGAGACACGTCTTATGAGAACCAATAGATCCCATAAGATAAACTCAGTCTTTGGGACTGTAAGTTAACATCTGCGTGTTGCCCCACAGGGGAAGTGAGCAGTTGATTATTGTATTAAACAAGGTTCTCCCGAGATTTCTGGATCATATCTGAATGTCAATGGGGGTATGGGTTTGACCCTTACCTCCCATGGTGGGAGGCTTTGGACGATCATTATCAACAGTCTTTTGAGCTTGCCTACTCTTATCTTCCAAAGTTGTGAAGGTCATGAGCATCTCAAGGTACAGGGTTATGTGTGATCACGAAGATACACAGAAAGCTGGTTAATGTTACTGACTTAATTTAATACTTCTAATAAATAAATAAGAAACCAGAATTCATTGCCCTGGGGTTAAAATGATGTTTTAAAATGACATTTCGAAGAAACAAATATCTCTCCTCCACTGTCTGTTTGAGAAAGCCTGTGAGAGTTTTCCCCGTGCCTCTCATCCATTTGTAGCTAAGTGTTTTTTCTGTACCATTCCCAAATGTTCAGAAATATACTTTTTTAAATGCTATAAAATGCTAGCATAGCTATTTCAGGAGACACTTGACCCAAAGAAATACCAGTGAACACACAGTACAGACTGAAGTTAGGCCAACTCTGCCCATCCTTGGGTATGGAGAAAGATACAAAGTATGTTTTGGGTTTTTTGTTTTGTTTTGTTTTGTTTTAAAAATGAGTTCCCGTGAGCTCCTGGCAGGCAGAGGGATTTCAACAGTGTTTCTCTCTTTTTTCTAGGTAAGGCCAGCTGTGCACAGGAATTCCTGTTCTTCACTTCCAGCAAGCCAGGTCAGTATCTCTGCGCATGCGCACAAGCACGGATGGGTGGCATATCGTCTGATGCGGAGTGTGTGTCCTAGAGCAGGTTTCTTAGTCTTGAAAGTATTGGGTTTTGCTGTTTTATATATGGTTTGAATCGATTGTTTGTTGAAATCACTATTTTCTCTGTGAGGAAAACGACCCTAAAATGAACCCCATACGCCTTCTCTCCTTCCTGTGGGTCATTCTAACTAGAAAACCAAAATGGTAGTAGACAGTTGAGGATCCTGGGCATCTGGGTGTCAGGAATGGAGATTTGACTCATCTTCATTTTAGCCTTCAGGAGATACAAGAACGTTTCAAAGAATAGTAGATGCATTTATGCGCATGCGTCAAGGTTTGGTTCTGCCCATTTATGTTTTTATTCTATGTGTACGTGTGTCATATTAATGGACAAATACATCATACACACACACATATACAACAACTGGTGTGTGACAACTTTTGGGTAATTGTTTTTAAAAGATCTGTCCTGATGATCTAAAACATAAACTCCTATTTGAAAATTTCATCTTTGACAGGGAGACTGAGGCCAAGAAAAGTTACTTGTTTAACTCAGTAACTACAGATAACCCAGGAACACTCAGTGGAACAGCTGGTCCTATAGAAGAGGTTCCACACTTTTAAGGAAATAGGCACTTCCTAGCATGGATCAGTTAAAGTTAAAGGTCTATCATGAGGGTGGGGTAGAGTCTCTGACTCTTAAGAAGTTTCCAAGCAGATTAAAGAGGCAAGATGCTAAACATTCCAATATGGAAAAGGTGAAGAATAAATCATCATCTTTGTGCAAGTCCCAAGGCTGATTTGGGGATCTATAGAACTTTCATAAGAAATCCAATGTTTTCTGTTGTATGAGATTATTTTGAATGCCATGTGCCGAGCATATGCCTTCATCTGCATAGATGATAAATGAGTGTTTGGAAGTAGTCAGGATACAGACTTTTAAACTAAGTGCGATGGTACAGTTGTTTCCAGCCATGGTGGTCCAGGACCATGGAGGGAGAGGCCCTATGGCTTACAGGGTTTCAAAGGTTGAAAGCTGTCACTCTGCAGGACATGTTTGATAAAAGGCTACAATGTGTCGTGAAGCCTCAAAGTACCTTCTTCCTTCAGCCTCAGTGGGCCTGCAATATTGTACATACAGTGGATAGGTTTGGATACATAGTAGATAAATCCCAACCAAAGTCCTGAAAAGGGTCAGTAGCTCCAAGTTTCAGACATTGATAGTTTGCACCTCTTACCTGTGTTTCCTCCTTTGCTCTGTTTCTAAAGAATAATTTGTAACAGTTGTTTACCCTCTGGGAATTTTAAACACAGAGTCACTAACAAATTACAAATTACAAAGGTGACCCTCTAGATAAACTCTTGATCAAGTACTGACAGCCCCAGCTCACCTAATAGCTTTACAAAAGCACAGTTAGTTAAGGGATATCTTTAATCAATTAAGACATAGTTGTATGCTATTCTTTAAGAGCTTGATCTATAAAGGTTGCTATATCCTAGACCATTCTAAGACAGATCATATTCCATGGTTCTTATTGGGGAGATCCCATTACAGGCCAGATCCTCACCATTAACCGATATATGGCTGGCTGTGATAAATGATATGCCATAAAATATAATCAATATGACAATCATAAATCTATAATTTATTTAAAGTAGTCAAATTACACTCTAAATTATGTAATGTTGGAGCCCATAAGAACCTTAGAATTCGCAAGCTGTCACTAACGGAATTTACTCAGTTAGCAGTCAGCCTTTCCGTTGCTTTCTTAAGTATCAGCAGCCTTTGGCTTCTCTCTTGTAAAATGGCTAGAAACATTTGGAGCATTGCTAGCCTCGCTTGGTAGAAAATAGACAAACTGGGGCCTGGGTGACAGCGCAGTCTCTAAAGTGTTTGGCATCCAAACATAAAGCCCTGAATCGAATTCCCAGAAGTTACCTCTAAAAAAAAAAAAAAAAAGGCTCAGCGTGCTTACAATTCCATCCCTGGGGAGGCAGGGACAGGTGGACAGTCAGCCTGAATCAGCAAGTCTCAGGCTACCAAGAGACAGATGTCTGTGAAAAACATAAGGTGGACTCTACCTGGGGAATGAGAGCCAGAGGCTGTTCTGTGGCCTCCAGGTATACCTGTACACACACACACACACACACACACACATACACACATATACACATACACACACATACACACATACACACATACACACACATACACACATACACACATACACACACACATACACACACACATACACACACACATACAAACACACACACACACATCTTCACCTTTCTGTTGATCTTGTAACAGCAGAAATTCAGCCCTACTGTGTGAAGACTTCCTCTCCCCTGGCTGGTGATTTAAATCTGGCCCGTTTACTCCCCTTCCCTTCTCCACCAAGGTTCTCTCCATCAACCTCACAGCACTAAACCAAAAGTTGGAGAAGGAGTTCAAAATGAGTTACAAATAGCTAAGGGACAAAGGAGGAGGAGGTGGGGTGGGGGGGGTAGGAGAAAGTATGGACTCTGTGGAAAGGGGAAAAGGGAAAGGAGGCTTGGAGGGTGGCAGGAGGCAGGGATCAAACAGACAGAATGGCTACAGGTTGGTTATTTAAAGATTTTATTTATTTACTTACTTACTTTCTTACTTATTTATTTTAGTTTGAGAAACACATAAAGCCAGTGACTAAGGTAAAACCAGCTATCTCCCCTCCCAGCTCCTTTGTTCCCAAGGCAGAGGTTGGAAAATAGACAGACACAGGAAATGAAGGGTATGCATGGCCAGGGTCTTCCCAGATGCCTGTGGCGTTGTCTGTCTTCAGATATTCCTTCTAGCTGGGACTGAGACATATTGGCACAGAAGGATGAACTGTCAGGAGGTCCTGACAGAGCAACTACACTTCCCTAGGCCACTCTTAAGTTTTCTTTCTTGGATAACAGCAAATTCCCAGTGTTTATGGGTTTTAAGATCAGACTCCATCTCTCTGTGGAGAAATGTCTTTTAAATTTGTAGCCAACCAACCATAAACCGAACCCAGTGACCCCCTCCAACACATACACCAGCCAGACCAACAACTAGGGCTTCTTACATTCTTCCGAGATGCCCAGCATTTGACTGCACTGCGCCTGGTATTCATTTTCAATTCCAATTTACAGAAGCACAAAAGGAAGAAGAGAAGGTTAAGAAACTGATAATAACACTTAGACTGGGTTCATTGTAGTCTGACCGAGAAGTTGAATACATCCAAGATGAACTCCAGGCTAGGGATACTTTAAACCTTTTCATTCCAGATCACTCTTGCAAGGGAAGAAACACTGGCGTCAAATGGCACATTTCTACACCCAACATATCTAACAGACACATCTTCTCAGCTACCTTGCCTACACAAATCTACTGACTCTGACTACGTGTCATTTCCAATGTATGTTGTTGGAGGTTACAGGCATAAACACTCAAGTCAATGCCGGCTGAATCATGGAGTCATGGAGTCAAGTCCCTATAAGGTCACTTGTTTGAGCCTCCCTCTGGTGACAAAGCACTGGCACCAGCAAGGTGATGTAACTTGACCACTCTCATAGTTAATAAGTGACTTCTCCTGAACTCAGCCCAGGTCTCCCGATCCAAGCCAGGCTTCTATCCCCGTTACATAACACCACCTAGAAAATGCCAAGGCTCCTGAACTCTCCAACTTTGCCACAGTTCCAATGAGCGAGTCCAAAATACACACACACACACACACACACCAAGCCATGTCCAGCAGCGAGAGATAAGAGGGTGCCAACAGTACACAGATACGCCGGGTACTAGGAGCAACCCTCCTTATCAGCAGAGATGTCGACACAGACTGTTCCTTTTTCTCCTCATCAGAACATAACTCTCAAAGCTCTGATCCTGTCCAAGCCATCTCAGCTGACCAGCCCATCGGTAGCTTTGTGATTTTGTCTCTGCCCTGGCGACTTATTAGCCGTGCGCTCTGGGTGAAATACATTCAGAACTTGTCTCCCGTAGCCCGAAAATGGCAATGACGTATGCCCTCATCCTTGAGGCCACGAGGATGTCCTGAAGTCATGTCCGCAGACCACGTTCTAAGTGCTGACCAAGGTTAGTGGTCTTCTGGGCCTTCCCGGAATATATTGGCAGGAAGCGCTGTACTGTAGGTGGGTGGTCATGTCACTTTATCTCCAAGTTTACTTATGTCCTTGGATACAATTGCTACAAGAATGGTTACAGTAACATTTCCTGTAGTCATTTCTTGAGTAAGGACAGAGTGAATGTTCTCATTCTCTCTCTCTCTCTCTCTCTCTCTCTCTCTCTCTCTCTCTCTCTCTCTCTCTCTCTTTCTCTCTCTCTCTCTCCTGTGTGTGTACATATATGTGTGCATTCATGTGCGCAAGCATGTTTCCCCCTTCCTCTCCCCCTCTCTCTTGATGCTTCTTTCTCCTTGTGACTCTCCTCTCTCTCCCTCTTACCCCTATGTCCCCCCCTTTTCTCTCTTCCCACCTCCTCTTCCCTCCCCTCCACCCCATGCCTCCTCTATCTGCTGGTCCCTGTGGCTCGCCCACAATTGCATTTCTTTCTCCCGTAGTCTAGAATCACTGGAGTTTCTATGACTCCTCCCATCGCTTTTTGCCTCTGCCCTAGCATAATACCCAGACCATCTCGGAGAGCCTGGCCTCGCCTTCCCTTCCAGACCCTGCACAGGCTCTAACGCGTGCTTCTTGTAGCCCTTACATCTCAGAGCAACTACAGTGTTTCCAACCAAGCCACCAAGACAGTCCTTGCTTCTGGGGGAAACTTTTGCTTTCAATTTCGAAGCACATCCGAGCTCCCGCCTCCTTTTTAGCTAACAGCGTGTTGAGCATTAAGGTCTGGTTGTCTTTTCCTTAAGCCATGTGCTGCTGCTGGTAAGTAGCTAGGAAAGCACAACCCTGCAGTTGGGCCCAGCCCCCTCCACACTTGATAACCTGGCCTGGCCTAGTTGACACCTCCAGGAAGCATCCCAGCACACAACTCTCTCCCCCCAGCTGCCACAATGTCATGTGATTCCTGCTCTGCTCTGGACTTTTGGAACATAGTCTTGGCAACGCACCCTGTCCATCTCTTATGCAGCAGAGGGAGCCTGCCAGGGACTGTTTTTGCCTTCACCCATACCTGTTTTCTTCCTTCTGTTTTAATAATTCAACGGCCTCGAATGGACTTCTTTTTCCTGACGGCACAGTTACCGGCTCAGTAATTGGCACGTATGTAGTGCAAGATGGGCGTGGCTGTTGTGTGTTTTTCCCCAGTTCTATGAAGCACCTAAGTGAGGGGCCTGGTGCTTTTGATCTCCAATTACTACATTTTCCCAACTCTATTAGTAACATTACATGGGTTGAGCTTTGATTTCTTTCTTACCAAGGGATACTAATGCTTAAAGTCAGGCTCAATGGGAATGGAAGATTTGTGGAAAAGGCAGTCTAATTCGGGAGCTCTAAGGTGGGACCTGGTATCAGGAGTCCCTAACAAGCCAGTGAGATTTGCACCACGTCTCATGAGCTGGTACCGGACAGGCTGCGGCTGGACCCTCACCTAAGTCTGATTGCCTGTGTCTTAAACATGGAAGGAGTGGAGAGGGTGGTTTGCTGATGGGTCTTGTAAGGAAAGCAACTGTATCAGCTATTATGGGGACAAAACTCTTGGCAGAAGCGGTTAAAGGGAGGATGGGTTTATTTAGGCTCTCGGTTTAAAGGAAAGGTGTTGCGAGGCAGCTGCTGCCCGTGCGCTTGGAAACAGAGCCAGACGAACACCTCAGCTTGCCTTCTTGTTCTCATTGAGTCTGGGATGCCAGAGCATGGGCTGATGCCACCCACATTCACGGCGAGTTTTCCCCCTCAGTTAAGCCTCTCTCTAAATGTTCTCACAGACATCCCCAGATGTCTGTTCCCATGGCAATTCAAAATCCCCGTCAAGTTAACAAGAAAGATTAACCACCATATAATTACTGCATATGTGTACGTAAATATAAATGGAAGTGCTTCTGGGAATTGGAAATATAGCCTTGTGGTAGAGCGTGTGCTTAGCATGTGCAAGGCTCTGTGTCCAGTTTCCAATGTACACATGCATACATACTCATACAAGTGCTAGTCAGAACTGTAGAACACTTAACAGACAATAAGAACATTCACAATACCTCTTACTATAACTCATACACACACACACACACACACACACACCTATTTACAGCCAATATATGGTTATATAGTTAGCACACAGAGTTCAGGTCCCACACAAGTGTTCTGTTATCTCTCAAGAGTCAGACAAAAGGGAAACAAACCATAGACGCACAAGTCTGGACTGAATGTCGCTATCAGTGGTGTGCAGGAGTGTCCTACTTAGGGTTTCTATTGCTGCAATGAAATACCATGACTCAAAAGCATATCAGGGAGGAAAGGGTTTATTGGCCTTACACTTCCAGATCTCAGTCCATCGCTGGAGGAAGTCTGGACAGGAACTCAAACGGGGCTGAAACCTGAAGGCAGGAGCTGATGCAGAGGGATGTTCTTCTACTGGCTTGCTCCCCATGGCTTGCTCAGCCTGCTTTCTTATAGAACCCAGGATGGCACAATAGGCTAGGTTCTCCCCATTGATCACTGATTGAGAAAATACCTTTCAGCAGGATCTCATGGAGCCATTTCCTCAGTTGAGGATGCTTTCTCTCCAATGACTCTAGCTTATGCCACAAATCCAGCCACTTCAGGGAGTCTATGACCAAATGGCTAGAAGTGTTTAAACTCTGCAAAAATATTTCCTCAGATTTAACTGTTCACAATGTAACAACAACAACACACACACACAGCACACCTTTTTAAAAGTTCTAGTTTTTTAAAAGGTTTATGTATATATGTGCATTAGTGCTTTATTTGTAGGACAAAAGAGGGCATCGGATTCCATTACTGATGGTTGTGAGCCACCCTGTCGTTGAGGGAAATTGAACTCAGGACTCTGGAAGAGCAGTCAGTGCTCTTAACCACTGAGCCAACACACTTTTTATGTTATTCTACAGAACATTAAATTGAGCCCCAATAGGTTGGGATGACCAGTTTCTGTGATGTAAATACTTCTAAGGTGACTGATATTTCTGAGGTGACATTGGCAACCCTTCTTCAGTATGTCTGCCCCACACACAACATTGCCGGAATGACCTCTAAGCCATACATTCTGTGTGTGTGCTTTCAATTGCTATATTTCTGTTTTTTTATTGTGCGGGTGTTTTGCCTGTATGTATGTCTATGCACCACACGAGAGCCCAGTTCCCACAGAAGCCAGAAAAAGGAATCAGATTCCTTAGAACGGGAGCTCTAGGTGGTGGTGAGCTGCCAAGTGAGTCCTTAGCAAGACCACTATCCAGCGTTCTTAACTGCTGGACCATCCTCTAGCACAGCGTGGGGTCTGACAAAATATGAAATAATAGGAAATGGTGGCTTTTGAGAACTTAGTATAGTTTATTTCATTGTAAGTTTCTACAATGTGTGTGTGTGTGTGTGTGTGTGTGTGTGTTAATGATGGCACTATTTTAACGGACTTGTCAAGTTTTGCAGTTTGCTCTTGTGAACTAGTGATGGCTGGCCCCGGAACATTGAGAGCTGCTTAGTTCTCAACTTTAGCCTTACCTGGATTGGGATACCTTAAGGGACTTCCTCCCTACAGTTTCAGACTTAGCTCCTACCCTGGGTTTCAGGAAATGGAACAGGAAATATTTGTATTGAATTTGACCTTACCTTAAAAAAAAGTAACGTCAAATCCATTTGTGTAAGACCCAATGTTCAGAGGCTGACCATTCGCACAGAGCCAGCACAGAGATGCAACCTAACCACGGCCCATGTGGTCACTTCACATTTGGAAGAACCACAGCCTTGGCTTGTATTTTATATCTGTCTGTGCTGATTTTGCACAGTTATGGGGCTCTTTGCGCCATTTCTTAGGCACATCTGGGGCACTCTGGGAGTATCTAGCCTTCCATTACATGCATTGATGAGTTCAGTCTGCACATCAGACTTTTTATGGATGAAATCATATCCCATGCACGTGTGCATATGTATATATTGTATGTTCATACTTATGTAGGTGTGCTCATACATACAGGTGTGCCTTCACACGTGTGCAGGTGTGTGCACAGGCTGAGATCAATACTAGGGTGTCTTCCTTGACTGTGCTTCACCTTAGTTTTTTTAAAGATTCATTTATTTATTTATTATATGTAAGTACACTGGAGCTGTCTTCAGACACACTAGAAGAGGGCATCCAATCCCATTACAGATGGTTGTGAGCCACCATGTAGTTGCTGGGATTTGAATTCAGGACCTCTGGAAGAACAGTCAGTGCTCTTAACTGCTGAGCCGTCTCTCCAGCCCATCCACTTTATATTTTAAGAGAGAGTCTCTCACTGAACCTGGAGTTCATTGATTGGGGCAAGCTGACTGGCCAAAGAGCACAGGTTACAGATGCGCAACTCGCGACTTTAACGTGGGTGCCAGGGCTCTGAGCTCAGGTCCTTCCTTACTAAGGCCTCCTGCCTGCCTGCCTGCCTGCCCAGCTTTACAGCACCTAGCTTCTTGCCCTTGGCATTGTGGATTTGAGATCCATCCAGGATGAATGTAACAAGACCTCATCCACTTTCATGGGTGTAGAGCATTCCACTGTATGAATGGATCTCAATTTATCATTGATTTAGTCATTCTATACGTAGTGGGTTGTTTCCAGAGGCTGGTTCTTAGGAACCAAGGTACCAAAAACAGTCTGCTACGGGTAGCAGTGTTACTCTAATCCAAGCAAGTCCGCTCAGCCGGACTTCCTCAGTCAATGGACTCCTCTCCTCCTCCTACAGCACATCCAGAGCCATTGGTCCATTTGTGTGAATGTGCTTTTACTTCCCTAAGTCCTGAGGCCACGGTCTCTGTGGATCATAGATTGTCCTCCTGAGTCTCTCCTCCACGCAGCTGCTCCCTTTTGTCGGGACATCTGCATTTATTCTAAAGGGTCATGGTATCTGGCTTCACATCAGTAAGCAGGGGAGAGTGACAGTGGCCTCAGAACCAAGGGCTAAATCTCTGGCAACTGATCAGTGAGGCTCCTAGAGAGAGGTTCAGCGCAGGGAAATGGCTCCCTGGTGTGTATCAAACAAAATTCAACAGTGAGCTCCCTTGACTGGAAGTCCACCCAGCAGTCTGCCCTGACGTGACTTGGTCTGGAGAGAGCACTGCCCTGTCAGTTGTTCAGCCAGCGGGTGATCCCTGCCTTTAGGGATTTTCCTTGGGAAAATTTTTGGAGAGAGGAGGGGAAGCGGTAAGAAAGAAAGCATGGGGAGGAGGGCGGACAAGATTTTCTTTTCATCTACTTGGCTCCGAGCACACCCTCACCCTAACTGGCATAGCTCTGTCTCCTCTGGCTCAGCTGCAGTCGGTCAGCTGTGCTGTATCTTCACAAATGTTTGTGCTACGGAGAGTTCACCCTCTGACAGCCCTGGAGAATGTTTTCAGTGAAGCAGCTGCAAAGCACTGACACACACACACAGAGTTGTCTTCACACTTGCATTATTCATTGCTTCCTGTTTGAATTCTTGCTTTCTCAGAAGAGTATTAACAGCCCCGATATCTCCTTCAAGAACTGATCCACAGCACCATCGTTAACTCTTTTTTTTTTTTAAAGACTTAGTTATTTTATGTATGTGAGTCCACTGTCACTGTCTTCAGACACACCAGAAGAGAGCATGGGATCCCATCACAGATGGTTGTGATGCGGTTGC
This sequence comes from Apodemus sylvaticus, assembly GCF_947179515.1. Lineage (NCBI taxonomy): Eukaryota > Metazoa > Chordata > Mammalia > Rodentia > Muridae > Apodemus > Apodemus sylvaticus. The sequence continues at coordinate 18,410,828 of NC_067490.1, read as the reverse complement.
TGGGAATTGAACTCAGGACCTCTGGAAGAGCAGTCAGTCCTATTAACCACTAAGCCATCTCTCCAGCTCTGCCACTGTTTACTCTTGACAAAGTTTTCCCGGCCTGCCCTGGGCCACAGCACAGCCACACTCCACAGCTCTGTAAGGTATCTGTAAAAACAATCACCCAACTATGACGCATATAAAGGACCCATGGAAAAGCACAGAAGTTACAGCGAGGTAGGTCAAGGGCCACCAGGCAGGGATGGCTGTGGAGTTAGGAGAGTCAGAAGTTCAAGGTTATCCTCAGCTGCATATCAGTTATAGACCAGCCTAGGTCATGCGATACCTGTTCTCAAATTTAATTAATTAATAAAAGCAAGTTGTAGGGAGCTGGGAATTTGGCTCAGTTGCTGTAATCCTTGCTATATAAGCATGAAGACCTGAGTTCAGGTCTCCAAGGTCCACACATCAAGCTGGGTGCTGTGGTTCAACTCCAGTACTAAGATAGAGATCACGCCATCTCAGCATTGGGATGGGGTGTGGTGGACAGGTAGGCTCTCGGAACTCACAGACCTAGCCAGTCTCTGAACTCCAAGTTGAGTGAGAGAACCTGCCTCCAAGTACAAGATGGGAAGCCTGTGTGTGTGTACATGTGCAGACACAGGCACACATGTGCAGACACATGCACACATGTACAGACATGTGCACATGCACACACACATACACACACACACACCACTCTCATACAACTGTCAGAAATAAAATTTAAAAGCCCACAAGAACACACCGTCAATACCTACCTGAATCTGCCATTCTACCGCACCTAATGGAAGTGATAAATCCCACACCCAAGGTGGAGTTGAGCCTTTCATCCACAGACCCTGACTCTTCCTGGGACTGTCACCTCATCTGAGCTAACTAATTTCAGTTTCAGGTAAGACTCGGTCACCCATGGATCTGAACACTCATGCAAGTCACCCCTTCCCAGGAACAACAATAATAGCGCGGAATTAGTGACAGGGCAGGAGCATGCATCAGTATTCATACGCCTGTGACTTCTGTGCCTTCAGAAACGCAGGCACGTGCACAGCACGCCAACTGGGGAATTCGGAGTTGCTTTCCTCCTCACAAATGTCAGGTTCTGTCACAACTGCTGACCCGGGCTTAGAATAGTGTGGCCCCAATTGATTTCTGCATAATACATTTGCTTTCTAATTTCTTCAACTTGCTCGTTTCTGTAAGCATAAATATTTTCTTTGGATGCTCAAATGTTCAAAGCCAAGAATTTTTCCTCTTCTGCTAGAAATAAAAGTGTGTGTGTGTGTGTGTGTGTGTGTGTGTGTGTGTGTGTGTGTGTATGTGTTTGTTCTGAGTGGCCTTGGCTGTCCTTTTTATTTAGTTCAGTTTTGGTGTCTGGTGTTCGGCACATTATCATTTTGATTTTCTGGGAGTTTTTCTTTTGTTTTGTTTTTCCATGTGAAAGCCTGGGTCAAAGGGAAACTGGCTGGCTGTGGTTTACAAACATGGTTTTTCAAAGCTTGAGCATCTTCAAAAATAATTTGCAGGCATCTAGAGAGATGGCCCAGAGGTTAGGAGCATTTGCCACCCTTTCTTTTGCAGATGACCTGGGTTCAATTCCCTGCACCCAACATGGCAGCTCACTGCCTGTAACTCTAGTTCCAGGAGATATGACAACATTTTCTATCCTCCGAAAGACCAGACACACAGAGGCAAGATGCTCATACACATAAAAATAAAAATAATTATAGTAGTAGTAGTAGTAGAAGAAGAAGAAGTAATAGTAATAATAATAATAATAAGGCGTGGATCAATGGCTCAGTGGGAAGAGCATTTGTTATACTGAGCTCACATCCCAGGGCCCCCATGTAACGGTGAGCCTGGGTCTTTGCGCCTGTGACCCTAGTTGTGTGGCTATGGAAAGAGGGAGATCTCTGGACTTGCCAGCCACCAGCCTGTCTCCAGTTTCAGTGAGAGCCTATCTAAAGGAAAAAAGGGAGAGAGTCTGTCTTAGTCAAGGATTCTATTCCTGCACAAACATCATTACCAAGAGGCAAGTTGGGAAGGAAAGGGTTTATTGAGCTTATACTTCCACACTGCTGTTCATCACCAAAGGAAGTCAGGACTGGAACACAAGCAGGTCAGGAAGCAGGAGCTGATGCAGAGGCCATGGAGGGATGTTCCTTACTGGCTTGCTTCCCCTGGCTTGCTCAGCCTGCTCTCTTATAGAACCCAAGACCACCAGCCCAAAGGTGGTACCACCCACAAGGGGCCCTCCCCCCTTGATCACTAATTGAGAAAATGCCCCACAGCCGGATCCCATGGAGTCACTTCCCCAACTGAAGCTCCTTTCTTTGTGATAACTCCAGTCTGTGTCAAGTTGACACACAAAACCAGCCAGTACAGAGTCATAGACCAGGACACACAAATCCTCCTCTGTCCTATAGTCTTTCATACAAACACTCGCACACACATATGCCACACACAAGGACATATACCACATACCTACACACCCATAAACATACACCACACACACACATATATACACACCACACATACAAATACACATGCACAAACACCACATACATTCACACACACCACACCATACATATCACATACATACATATACATACACATACATAAATACACATACACACATATACATACACATACACACATATAAACACACATACATATACATATACCACATACAAATACACATACACATCACACCACACACATTCATATACATGTGTACGTACCACATACACACACATCACACAACACACATATACACCACACACACATTCATATACATGCACACATACCACATACACACACACACACACCACTAATAACAATAGTAATAATAATTTCATAACTGGTATGTATAGGCACACTCAGTATAGTTAGCAATCCATGGCTACGCTTATATAGTCCTTATATATTTTTAAATCCTGAAATAGTCTCCTTTAAGAAAGCAATACTCCCTGAGCATGGCAGCCCATGCCTGTAACCTCGGCACTGGTAGTGGCAGAGGCACGTGGACCCCTGGGAGTTCAAGGCAACTTGGGTCTCCACAGTGAGTTCCAGGCAGCCAGGGCTATATAAGCAGAGCCCGTCTCAATAACAACCAAACGAAATAAATGCAATGCACGTCAAAAGTACTATCCTGCGGTAGAAGGCTGAAGTATGACATACTGTTGCCAGCTATAACACGAATTAACTTGAAACCATTTGCTGAGGGGAAGAAGAGAGACAGAGACTCCAGACTGCAAGACTCCGGTCACGAGAAATGCTATGAGCAGTCAAAGCCAGCACCAGAAAAAGATGGGCTGGGGAAGCACCAGTTAGGCCAAGCTGATGCCATGCCAAGATTTCATGCTGCCCTTGCATGTGAGTGTCATTGCCTAACTTTGGGGATATTAAAAAGAAAGCAACAAATTATACATTGTAAATGAGTAAGATTTGTAGCACATGAATTTGGTCCCAATTTCTAGTTAGGTCATGTTAAAGAGAATATGTCAAGAATGGGCCTGGGTAAATAAATAAATAAATAAATCTTTAAATAAAAAAAAAAAGAGGGGAGCTGGAGAGATGGCTCAGCAGTTAAGAGCACTGACTGCTCTTCCGAAGGTCCTGAGTCCAAATCCCAGCCACCACATGGTGGCTCACAACCATCCATAAGGAGATCTAATGCCCTTTTCTG